>NC_137783.1:105788674-106050072 GCF_963455305.1 Plecotus auritus | reverse complement strand
GCCAAAGGGAAGCCAAGATTATAGCAAACAAAGATGGTGCCAAGTGTCTCATGTTGGAGGTACTGCAAAGCTGGGAGTGGGAGCTGGGCAGCAAGGTAAGAAACCAAGGTGATCAGCAGCAGGACGGAGCATGGTATGAGGAACGGGCGAGGGTGCAGGCCAGGCTGAGGGACCAAAGCCATGAACTATGAGAGAGTGTGGACTGTGGCGTGGGACAGACCAGTGCTAAAGAACTCTGCAAGTGGGCCCAAGAAGCTGTGAGGCCAGGAGAAGAATCAGATGTGCCCCCCACCCCCCAGGAGCCCATTTTGATCACAGAACCTAAGAGCATTGAGGTCTTCTCACTGCTAACAGGGAGGAGGCAGCTCATTCCCTTTAACAGGTACTGATCCCCTCCTCACTGCCTCCATGTCCCCCCTGCCTGAGCCCTGTCCTGTCTCCTGGATTTACTGCAGTGGCCCCCTACTTCAACATAGCCCATGAGAGCTTACTGCTTCCAGTATGATCCTGTCCACGTGTTAATCAGACCCTGTCACCCCTCAGCTCAGAACCCTCCCCTGGCTCCCTGGACAACGGCCTGCATGCACCCCTACCTCACATTGCCTCTTTGACCTCCTCACCTACTCCAGCCACACTGGCCTCCTTGCTGCTTTCAAAAAAGCCAGACATGCTCCTGTCTCAAGTGTCCTGAACCTGCCCTTCCTTTTTCCAGCATCGCTTTTCCTCCAGACACCTCCGCACTCTCCCCTACCTGCCTCAAACGCCATCTCATCAGTGAAGCCTTCGCCGGCCACCATATTTAGAACTGCAACCCCTCTCCCATCTGGCATCCCCTCACCCCTTCCCATAACACTTATCATCTTGAAACATTCTATATAATTGAGTTGTTAAATTTGTTTATCCTCAGACTCTGCACTGATGAGTGGGCAGGTTTGTCTGTGTTGATCATGCTGGAACCCCAGTACTGAAAACAGTACCTGGCACATGGTAGGTGCTCAACAAATTGTTGTGAAAGACAGACAATCCACCGAACTCTCCAACCTTCCCTCCCAGCACACCCTGTCCCCAGAGCCCCACTCACACTCTGATGTTCCAACCTCACGGGCTACAACTGAAGTTTGTCCACCTCCATGCCTTTGCCACACAGAATCCCCTGGCCTCCTCCTCTTTACCTATGAAAGTCCTTCCCAGCCCTCAAAGCCCAGGGCCAGCACCTCTTACATAAAACCTTCTCAGATACCATCTGGCTGGAATTTTTCTCTTAAACCTCTATGATCACCACTCTAAACATGTTTTCTCCAGCACATCGCAATTTGCAAGTGGCCTGGTACGATCTTTAGTTCCTGATCAGCTCTCACAAGTTATGGATTCAGTTTGTTTTCTGGAACTTTCTAACACTGACAACAGTGTATGTTCTGGAAACAGCTGGAATCACCTCTCAGATCATATAAATTGTATGCGTTCCAGTGGTCGGCATACTCATTAGTTAACAGAGCCAAATATCAACAGTACAACGATTGAAATTTCTTTTGAGAGCCAAATTTTTTAAACTTAAACTTCTTCTAATGCCACTTCTTCAAAATAGACTCGCCCAGGCCGTGGTATTTTGTGGAAGAGCCACACTCAAGGGGCCAAAGAGCCGCATGTGGCTCGCGAGCCACAGTTTGCTGACCACTGCGTTAAGCTAATAAAAATGAGAAATCAGTTTCTACAGAAAACTGTAGCGTGTAGTGGTCACTGGAGTGAGGCAGATCTGGCCTCAACTCTGGCTCGGCCATTTACTAGCTATGCAATCATCAGCACGTCACCTAATTTCTCTGGATCTCAGTTTCCTTGCTAGAAAATGGGAAAAGGTTAAGAGTCAGTGTCTGAGCCAGCTCCCTTCTGGCTCCCAGATTCTCAAGTGCTCTGATTCTACTAGACCCTTCCCAGGCCTGCTTGGAACTTGGGGCCTTACTGCCTTTATTACATGAACAACACTGTCCAGTGGGAGGCTCTGACTCCCTGAAAATGCTGGCACCTATGCATTCCCGGGAGGGAGTATGGGCCGTCTCACAAAGCTGCCAGGTAGTCGAGTGTGGGGGTCCAATCCCCACCCCAGCTGAGGGAGCCCGGCTTCTGATCCCAGATGAAGGACAATGTCTGGGTAGCTACAGCACTCTGGCCACTTAGGGAATTCATGATAGATCTTCCCACAGACTTTTAAGACCAAGTCTCATGAGCATGGAGTCAGGGAGGGCAGAGAAATTGAGTTAACTTGGTAATGAGCTTCTCTCTCACTGTGCTTTGGAGATGCTCACCTAATCTTCTGACTCTGAATAAGCAACTTGGCTGCCTAATTAGGTTAACCAATAATTTCCCTTTTGACACCCAGGCTGCTTGATAATTTGGGGGTAACTGTGATTCTGTTTCATTGTTTCTTTTCTAAGTGAATTTTTCAATTTGCCTTCGGGATTAAAGTAGGCAGTGAATCCTCACTATTCCCCAGACCCACCATGCCTCTTCCTGCCTCCAGCTGTTGGCTTGTGCAATCGCCTCTACTGGGAATGCCTCTCTTATGCTCAGGGAAGTCCTACTTTGCCTTCGAGCCCAGGTGCATACCAACCATGAGTGGGATGAAGAAATGAGCCTCTGCACCCTCAGGGCAAAATTAATATTAATATTAATAGCTAGCATGAATTATGAACCAGACCAGACACCTCACAAATGGAATACAAGCTCATGGTAACACTTCAAGTAAGAAAGATGACATGCTGATCTTTTTGTTGTTGTTATTGTGGTAAAACATACATAAACTTTTAACCATTTTTGTTGCTGTTGTTATTAATTCTCACTTGAGGATCTTTTTTCCATTGATTTTTAGAGAGAGAGGGAGGGGTGAGAGGGTGAGAGAGAGAGAGAAACACAGATTGGTTGCCTGACGTATGTGCCCCCATCAGGACTGGGGATCAAACCTGTAACTAAGGTACATGCCCTTGACTGGGAATCAAACATGTGACCCTTAGGTGCACGGGGCCAACACTAACCACTGAGAACACCTGCCAGGGCCTTTTAACCATTTTTTAAGTGAACAATTCAGTGGCATTAAGCACATTCACATGTTGTGTAACCATCACCACTAGCTCATCTCTAGAATGTTTTCATTATCCAAACAGGAACTCTGCACCCATTGAACACTAATTCCCCTTCCTCCCTCTCCCGGCCTTTGGAACCTCCGGCATGTTGTTTTAGGAAACTGTGACTCAGGGACATTTCAGAGCTGGGACACGGCATGGCCAGGATTTAAGGCCAGGTGTCCTCACTAACTCTGGAATCACTGTCTGTCTACCCTGTGACACTGCCTGCTACCCCTCCCTTATAGATTGGGCCACAAGGCTGTCATATCACCACCTCCCCCGATATTCATCTAGATTCTGCATTCTAGAATAATGTCTGGCATACTTGGTATATAGATAAAATTACGGAATGACTCTACAACAGAGACACTGTGTCTACCTGACCCTGTGGGTGGAAATAGAGCTCACATTGCAACCTTTGCTTTCTAGAAAACATTTACTGAATGCCAACTGTGTGCCTGGCCTGGTGCCAGCTCCTCCTCACTGCCCCCCAGCCTGCTGGCTCCACTCAGTGGGAGAGGCCGAGGGGCGGCTCTGCGTGGCGGCCCTGAAGAGGAAGATTTGTGTTTACATTACCCAGTCAATTCTGTATTTATTTAGGATATTAAGCAGTGACATAAAAGCTGCTGACATTAACCTTCAAGGGCAGAAATTGGCTTTAATGGACCCCATAAAAGTTATTATTGATGGCAGCTGCACGCAGCATCACTGTGACCTCAGCAAAAGCCTCCACCGCTATCAATACTGTTGACAATTACTATTGACTAATGCAAGGCTGGAGCGGGTGGAGGCGGAGGCGGGTTCCTGTGGCTGGAAGTTGCTAGGGATTATGCTTTGCATTTGCATCTGGTAAGGAGCTCCAAGAACTTGGTCACACATGTTTGATGATCTCAGTTGAGAGTCCCACCCTCTCCCTGATTCCAATGGAGCTGGGCAAAGGGCTTAGACTATAGGATCATAGAAATCTGAGTTCAAATCTGAGCTTTGGCAACTTGATGACTCACTGGCTATGCAATCTCAGGCGGGTCAGGTGACCTTTTTGGAGCCTCAGTTCTCCCATCTGGGAGATGGAAATACCATAGTGTTGTCATGAGGATTTGAGGCAATCAGTCACACATGTGCAGCGGCTTGACACACAGTAGGCCCTTGATATGTCTTCCCTCTACTCCTCTATTCCACTGTGATGTGTTGCTTTACATGTCCGATGGAATTGAGTCCTATTCAATCATAAGATCTGAGTTCTCATCACGGGAAAGGGGAACTGTGGCCAGTAGAAAGAATATGAGAGAAAGAGAGGAGGAGGAGGGGAGGAAGACAGAAGGTGGGGGGATAGGGAGAAAAGAGGAAGAGAAAGAACCAGGACAGGAGGAGAGCCTGGCTCCAGCTCATTTATCCTTCACCTCTCTGAGCCCATTTTCAGCTGTCAATTGAGGAGACACCCGTGTGAGCATGAGTACTGTCAACCTCATCAGTGGATAAAAGGGAGCCATTCCCATGGCTCATTTACTGTCAGTATGAGTCACTGTCAGCACTTAGACCCGAGTATAACAAAGCTGTTAATCCAACTTCCCAGTTGGAAGAAAGTGGACAAGCACATGGGCGCCTGTGGGGTGTCTGGGTTTGGGGAGTCCAGGTCTGGAAGGAATGCAGAGGCCGGGGCTCTCTGTTAGATTCTTGTGCCCTTTGCCTGCCCATCCTCCCTGAGTTCAGTGCGGCTTGGAGCGTGGGGGCCAGTGCAGAAATGGATAATCAGGAGAGGGTGCAGGCCAGGCGAAGCAGGCAGCCATTTCCATGACCCCATTATCAAAGGCCCGGGCTCTTCAGGCTCATTGACTATGTCATTATCACCCAACAGAGGCTTAATTCAGCAGTAATTCAGCTCTCAGGGAATGTACAATAGTGTGGGTGGTGTGCATCTCACTCTGTCATGACTTTACAGAAAAGGGATCATTTGTCACCATGGCAAGAAGCCTTCAAAACAACCAACAACCCAAGTATCTTGCTGCCCAGAAACTGGTGGGTCCCAAAGCACCAGAGAAAGGGAGGCCCCTGCTCCCGCTCCCCACAAACTGCAGGGCAGGCCTAACTCAGGGCCCCTCAGGTCTGATGGTAAGGAGGAGCATTCTGAACCCAGACTCCCTTTCCTGCACCAGAGGAAGGAGGCCTTGGAAGAAAGGGCTGAAGAAATGAGAGTAGAATACGGAGTCAAGCCCAGCCACACTTCCCCAATCTTGCAGATATGGGAAAGCTAGAGCAAAACCTTAAGTTTTGAGTTACCCCAACATGAGAGTTTTTGTTTGGAAGCCATCTCTGATCAACACAAGATGATGGGGTGGGGCAGCGTCCATGGCAATGGCCCAGGACTGCTGAGCACCTGGAGGCTGGAGCCTGCAGGAGCATGGCTCAGGCAGGATCCTGCAACCAGGCCATAGCAGACAAGCTGTGGGGGATGGGTTAGCCATGTCCCTGGCCCCTCTGCTTCCCCATCTCTGAGGCACCTGCCTAATCAGGAAAGAAAGAGTGGAGATCCATTCTCTGTCATGGCACCGCTTGGTGGGTATGTCACGTGTCTGTGCAGGAGGCTTTAACTTTTGACCACTAAGAGCAAAGCAATTGTCACCAACATCACTAGAGCCCTAAGCAATGGTGTAATTCAAACCCCGGTCCTGCAGCCCAGGTGCCCGGCTCAGGCCAGGCGGCCACTCACCGGTCTCGGTGTTCTCGTGCTCTGTGTCGGTGAGCGTGAGGTTGGAGTTGGCCCGGCTGGACAGGCAGGAGCTGCGGCCCGACCGTGTGCTCCGGCCCCACAGTCGCACGGGGTGCTCGGGGGACAGCACGGTGTCGGCCTCCATGTCGGCATCAGAGCTGGCGCCCATGGAGTAGCCGCAGTGGGGGAGGCCGATGTCTGTGCGGTACAGGGTCCCATGAGGCGGTGTCACCTCGCCCAGACCCAGCTCACGAAGGGAGAAGTTGGCTCCTGGGAGGAAACAGGTGAGCTTGGTTAGGAGGGGTCTTCCCATCGGAGCCTGGCCCCCAACCCAGGACTCCCTCTGTCCTTTGAGCTCATTGTGCCTTTTCTCTAACTGAATGGCTCCTTCTGCCCCTTCCTCACCAGCCCCAACCTTCTACACCCTTTAAGGAAGGGCCCGCTCAGATGACACCTCCTCCGTGAAGTCTCCCCTAACCCTACACCCTGTGCAGAAGTCACTGCCCTTCCTCTGAGCTCCTCAGAGTCCGTGGCCCTGGTCACAGAAATAAGGGCCTGACTCCTCCACCAACAATGACCTCATGGCACAGGACCATGCCTTGCTCATTCCTAAAGCCCTGTGTCTAGAACAAAATCTGGTGCTTAGAGGGGCCAATAAATGTCTGCCACACTGAATGGAGGGCCTTGGGTCTCCTCTTCCAGTCGGGGTGGGGGTGCAGTGCTTGCCAGCAAGGAGGTTAAAGTCATGAAACAGTCCCATACTGCCTGGTAAATAGCTGATGCCTAAGCCTCCTCATACCCCAGCCTCTGCTCTGCCCACTCCAGTCCTTTCCCTACAACGCCCCCACCCCCGATGAGATCACCTCTTAGTTGGTAAATAGCTGATGCCCAAGCCTCCTCATACCCAGTGCCTCAGCCTCTGCTCTGCCCACTCCAGTCCCTTCCCTACAATGTCCCCACCCCCGATGAGATCACCTCCCAGTCTCTCCATGATGCAGCTGCTAAAAGGTTAATGTCAGTGGGACTTGGCACAGCAGGGGCTTGGGCTGTTCAGTGCCAGTAAGACATTCTGAGTGGCCAGGATCTGGGCCAGACCAGATGTTAAATGTTTTGAATGTACCATAGGCCAGACTGCCTCCCACCCTCACTGCACACCACACTTCCTGTGTGCCCGGTTTATTCCCTCTGATCTTTCTACACCCCTGTCCTATGCATCTCCCAGCTTCACAGTCCCCTTCTCCCCCCTCCCCCAAATGTTCCTGCTCTGCTGGGCCAGCCCTCCCAAGGGACACCAGTCACACATTATGAAGAATGACTGCTACATTAAGTGAAATATCAAATTTATTTGCAATAAACAGCCCTGGCTGCATTGATTTCCATATGGCTTGCCCTGCATACCCTTTTAAGCAGCCAGACTCAGTGTCAATATGAGTGAGCTGAGACATCCCAGGGCTGGAGAAATGCAAGGTGAGGGCTGCCTCCAAGGGCTCGGCCATCCCGTTGAGCCAGCCTGGCCCCTTTGATGTGTGAGCTTAGATGATTTATTCACCAAACATGAGATGTGCTCCTATTTGCTTTAAGTCCCTCTGGCCTCTTTCCCGAGGAGCCCATCCCACCTTGCTCAACATCTAGCTGTGCAAGCTCAGGCTGGTGACATCACCTGGGCCTGTGTTCTTGTTTGTAAAATGGGGTGATAACCTATGACCTGCTACCCTCAGGATTTTTGAGGGTCCAGAGAGGTAAGGGGAGAGAGAGTACTTCATAAACTGCAGTGCTCATAACTGCCTATGAGATGAGAATGCTTCTTGTTATTTACAAAGACAAGAAGGGGCACCTTCTGCAGCCTCGTGCACCCAGGGTGGCATCCAGGCAAGCTGGACTGGCAGGGCTCCCTGAGCTCTATCAACCATGGGCAGGGCAGAGCTGGAGAGGAGCTTGGGTACCACCTTGTCCCTTCCCCTCACTGAGAACCAGCAATGACAACTAGTAGTAGGCAGCATTTAGGAAGCAGCTGCTCTGTGCCAGGTACTATATCAAGGGCTTTATTTCCAGTCCTTGTTAATTCTGAGCAGCCTCCTATTAGGAGGGGTCACAGTTATCCCACTGCTCAGGGGAAGGAGTTGGGAGTAGTAAGAGCAGCAGAGCCAGAATTCAAATCCAGGTTTTCTGATGCCCGAGTCAGAGCTCTTGACCACAAGCTGGAAGAGAGAGCAGACCCCTCACCTTTCAAACCTGAGAGGCAGCTTTGCCAAGTCAGCCTTCGTGTGGATCCAGCCCTGTGGGGGAGGCCACTGTAGTCTGTCATGCTGTGTGTATGCGTGTTTGTGTGTGTGTGTGTGTGTGTGTGTGTGTGTGCGTGCACGCGTGCACCCATGTCCAGCTCTTCTTACCTCTGTGATCTTGGGCAAATGAGCCAACTTGGTGTTGTTGTAAGGATTAAATAACAAAGGCAAAATGTATATAAATTACATAGCACCGTGCCTGGCTAACCCTGGCTGTAGAAGGTGCGTGGGCAGGGTAGAACCAGAGAGGGCTACAAAAACATTCAGGGATTGGTAGGTGCCTATGAGGCATCAAAGTAGACTCAAGGCTCAGCAGGCAGAAAAGCAGGACTCACAGAGGCTCCAGGCTGGCGAACACATATCATTGCAGCTCTGGAAACAGTGAGCAGACCAGTGGGTCTAGACTCTAGAGCATAGGTGGTGAGGTGGAGAGGCAGGGGATAAAATAGTCCAAAAGACAAATGAATGTTGGGAAAGCCCTACTAAGCCAGGTTAAGGAGCTCAGGCTAAGGGCCATGGGGCATAATTTCCAACATCACCCCAGCTGAAGTGCAGAGAATAGTCCACAGGGGGCAGCACTGGGCAAAGGGGCTGTGGCTGATCCTCTCAGAGAGAAGACAGTGGCCTGAACTGGACAGTGGCGGAGGGGATGGAGAAGAGCGAGGGATTTGAAAGGTACTCTGGAGCAGGATGGACAGGCTTTAGTGACCACTGTGTATAGGAAGTGAAAGAGTGGGAATCAAGTGCTAGGATAGTCCCCAAATTAGGAAGTTTTTAGGTCCATCTCAGAAACAGCTTCCTCTCAAGGTGAGGGCAGTACTTGACACCAAAAGGTGCTAAGCTATGTTTATTGAAATATATGAACAAATAACAAAACTAATATCCAAGACTTACTCAGCACTTTCATGGTGTTATCACACTTACCATTTAAACACATCATCTCAGTGGTCCTCATAGCAATTCGGCCCAGTAGAGAGGCCACTCCTGCCCATCTAACAGGTGAGCAGTGAGACTTGGAGGAGAGCCCGTGGCTCTGAACTCAGCCCCAAGAAGGGACCCCGACTCCTAACCACCTCTTTATGCCAGGAAGTGGTGAGCATGAGAATCAATGAACTAAGAATGAACTGCAGGGCAGGCTTTGACTAGAAACCATGCCAAAATAGCAGATTTGGTGTTGACAACTCGCACTTGCTTGCCCTGCTGCTCCACTGTACCCACGCCCAGGGCCACACCTGCACTCACACCTGCTTCAGGCTCTGCCCCAGGGTCTGCCCCGGCCCTCCCTCACCTGTGCGGCAGAACTCCTCGGCCTCCTGAGGCACCATGTCCTTGATGCGGCTCCCATAAGCGAGGCGGGCGTCCTGGTCATAGGCCTTCAGGGTCTCGCTGGAGCTGTACGACTTCTGTGGGGCCTTGCCCTCCTCGCTGTCCGCGGACGAGCTGGTGTAGCGGCGCTCGGTGTCCCGGCGCCGGGTCAGCGAGCGGTATGGCTTCCTCTCCTTCACGTCCATGGCCTCTGGCCCGCACTCCTCCACATCCACGAACAGGGTCCTCGCCTCACTCAGGGCTGAGCGGTCTGGAGCCAGGAAAGCAAAGAAAAGGGCGTGAGCTTGGGCCCCAGGAGGCAAAGACAACAGCCAGGACCATCTGGACCTTGGACCTTGATTCACCCTGCAGTGCTGCGGGGATGGCCTCTGGCTCCTAGGGGTGAGAGCACCTCTCCAAGGCCACAGGGGGCCTTGCACCCAGAGCCTCTAAGGATGAATCCTGTCTCTGTTCCTCCTCCTTGCCACCTCGAAGATGCCTCAGCCTGCCCCTCCAGGAAAGCTAAGGAAGGCCAGAGGGCTCTGGTTTTCCTAATCCCCCGGGACAGGAACACAGGCTTGTTCCCATCACGTGCCCAGCTGCCACAGGGCCTGACACAGAAGAATCTGTAGAATGAATGACTATACTCAGACACTGCGGTAAGCACTTTGCAAAGATGATCGCATTTAACCCAATGAGCCAAGGTATCAACAACCAATCCACACTGTCACCCACCAGATAACTAATTACTTGCTTATGGTTTGTTTTTTTCCACTAATACACAAGCTCCGTGCTAGCCTGGGATTTACCTGTTTTGCTCACTCCTGAGCTCTAGCACCCCAGCAAATGCTGGCACACCTGATACACATTGGTTTCATTAACTAGCCAACCAATCCCCATCTGACAGCTGAGAACACCGAGGTGCAGAACCTCCTTCAAGGTCACGAGGTGGTAACAAAGGCAGAACCTGAACCCGGGTCTGCTTGGCTCTAAAACCTGAGCTTCTCCTATTCCTTCCTCCCACCCTCGCTACACAAAAATGTCCTTCCAGCTGGGCTAGCTGTGATGGCCACGCAGAGGACTCCCTCACCTGCAGACTTGCCGTCTCATCAGTGGCACGATCCGCACCCGGAGGAAGCTACCATGCCTGCCCCATACATCTGGGTGTTGCCAGGATGTCTGATGGGTGGGAGGGAGAGAGGAGAGGTGCTGCTTTGTCCACTGCCTTTCTCCTCTTTCCCCCATCATGACCTTTTTACCCTAGACTGACACCCCAGGATTTTTTAAAGCTGTCATGACACCCTCTTTCTCTTTCTAAATGTGTTCCTTTGGCTCTGGGGGCAGCAAACATAGCCCCTACAAGAGCCAGGGGTCAGCACAGAAGGAAAGCAGAATGTCCTGCATAAAGTGTGATGAGAGCTTTTCTGTTCTTGACACACAGCCTCTCAGTTCTTTCATTCATTGTTCTACTGTCCAGAGAAACATGGGTACACAGACATTCTGCTGGGTAGCTGTCATATGGAGAAGCCACAGAGTGAGAGTGTGGTCTACAGGGCCACCTGGGGTCTCTGAGTAGGGGCTGGGCCTCTGACAGACAGGGAGGGGGCCTGTCCATGAGGGCAGTGCTACCGAGTGCCTGCCAATGCTGCCATGTAGGAGTGCAGGGTGTCTTGTGAATTTTTAAGACAAACTGGAAAATTTGACTTATTATTATTTTTTTTTATTTCAAAACTAGTGACCCTGTGCACGAAATTCATGCACATTAAAAGGGGATTAGAGGAAATAATTTAATATTGCCATTTGCCCTTTCTCTATAATAGAAGTGTCAGAGATGAAAGAAAATTAGTAAAATGTATATGAAAACCTTCCTCCTGTCAGAGTCTGGGGCTCACTACGGAACCCAGAGTCAAGTCCCCGCCCACCCACATGCACCTCAAAATCGTGAGGTGAGACCCAGACCCGGCCGGCTTCCCTCCCCCATTGGGCTAGTCAGCCTTGGGCAAACTATGGCCCGCGGGCCGGATCTGGCTGTTCTATCCGGTTCTCTTGCTCTCCCCTCCGCTCCTTTACTTTGAATTTATATTAGTTCACACAAACACTCCATCCATGCTTTTGTTCCGGCCCTCCGGTCCAGTTTAAGAACCCATTGTGGCCCTCGAGTCAAAAAGTTTGCCTACCCCTGGGCTAGATCCAGACCTGGCCAGTCCCACCCTTATCAAGCCCTGCCCAGCAGGGGGCATAGCCTCAGGTCCCCTGGCCCAGTGCCAGGATGGGGGTGTGTGGCCTGAGGTCCCCCATCCCAGACCGGGGCGGGGGGGGGGGGCGTGCCTTGAGGTCCTCCATCAAGCCCCGCCAGGTGGGGGACACGGCCTGAGATCCCCTATCAAGCCCTGCTGGGTGGGGAGCATGGCCTGAGGTCCCCCAAGTCCTGCCAGGCGGGGAGGCGCAGCCTCAGGTTCCCCAGCTCAGCACCGGGAGGGGGGCACAGCCTCAGCTCCCCGATCAAGCCCCACTGGGCGGGGGTGGCCTGAGTTCCCATGACCCAGCACTGGGGGTTCACCTTGAGGTCCCCCGTCAAGCCCTGCTGGGTGGGGGGCATGGCCTGAGGTCCCCTGTCAAGCCCAGCCAGGCAGGGGGGTGCAGCCTCAGGTCCCCTGGCCCGGTGCTGGGGCGTGGGGCGTGGCCTGAGGTCCCCTGTCAAGCCCAGCCAGGCAGGGGGGCACAGCCTCAGGTCCCCTGACCCAGTGCTGGGGCAGGGGGCGTGGCCTGAGGTCCCCTGTCAAGCCCCATGGTGGAGGGGGAGGACGTAGCCTCAGGTCCCTGCTGATTGCTCATTAAGACTCCTTATGGGAACTTGGCCTCAGCTGTGGGTACAGTCATCTTTGTGACGGAGTGATGGTCAATTAGCATATTCCCTCTTTATTAGATAGGATACTCTACAGGCCAAACAAAACACAAGGACGGGTCATTTTGGTCAGGGAACTAGTGGTTTCCAAGTTCTGCCTTTAATCGTGGACATCTGAGACATCCCTTTGGCCTGAAGATGCTCTCCTCCCTCCTAGGATGCTAAAGGCCCTCTCCTTAATGTGGTAACATCTGAATCACTTCAATCCTGTGACACAGGCACTATGATCGCCTGCAATTTTCAGATGAGAGATTGAGAGGTGAAGGACCTGCCCATGGTTGCACAGATCCTGAGTGGTGGAGCCACAGTTCTGACTGAGGCGGTTGAACTTGCCACGTAACTGCTGGAAAGCATGGCCTTTACACGCTGTGCCCGATGCATTTCCTAAGCCCAGATCATGCCAGAGCCCTCCTTATGCCGCTCTAGCAGCCCTGCGGAGCCTTCAGGGTGAATTCCAGTTCTCAGTCCAAATGCTATTGTGTCTGGCCCGTCTCACTTCCATTCACTGAGCCACTTCCTGGACATGAATTCTGTGATCTCTGCACCTCTGTGCATGTGGTTCCATCATAGACTATCCACCTAACTAGATGCCTGCCTCTCCCCCAGACAGCAGTTCCTGGAGGGCAGGCCTGGCATCCACAGAGTTCACAAAATGCCAGGTGAGTAAATAAATGAATAAACTTCATTTCTTCTTACCCCTCTTAATATAAAATATTGGTAGTTCAACTTAGGTAAATATGTATTAGATACATCTAAGGTGGAATTAAATGCATTGCTCAGCTGCATTCTTTTTAAAGGCAGCCTGGGTTTGAAGTATATGCCCCCCACCCAGCAGCTGTGTGACCTAGGACAAGTTACTAAACCACTCTGTGCTTCAGCTTCCACATCTGTAAAATAGCACCAACCTCCTGGGGTTGTTCGGAGGATTAAATGAATTAATACACGTCCCTGCAACATATGGCCCCTGATACATAATGGGTGCTGAATAGATGTTAGCCGCATTATCATCAGGAAAACCCCACATTTTATTTTTAAAAGGCGCACTTTAGAAGTCTCCAGCTTGGTGTCAGTTATAACTGGAGAAGAAACACCCCCCAGAAACGTGTTCATAGGCTGAGACACATTCCGGCTGTTAAACTGGTGGGTGACTGTTGACCGAAGACACCGGCTTCAAGGCAAAGACTCAGTAACTACCAGCGATGGAGAATGCAGCCCCGAAACTCATGGCTTCCCGGCCACAAAGCAGAGGCGTGGAGGACAATTGCCTTGCTCCTGTTGATCCCCACCAGCACTCCCCCCCCCCCCCGCCCCATTTTAGCCTTAATATAGAAATTCAGTAAATATTTATGTGTTTTGAACAGGTGGTAGGTTGGTCATGGTCCATACTCAGCTTGGCCTTTATTAGCGAGAGAAAGAAGGGGCCATGCCCTGGCTGGTTTTGCTCAGTGGTTAGAGTGATAGCCCTCGGATTGAAGGGCGTCGGGTTCGATTCTGGTCAAGGGCAGGAATCTCAGTTGCAGGCTCGATCTCTGGCCCTAGTCGGGGCATGTTCGGGAGGCAACCAATTGATGTGTCTCTCTCACTTCAGTGTTTCTTTCTCTCTGTTCCTCCCCCTCCCTTCCACTCTCTCTAAAAATCAATGGGAAAAACCTCAGGTGAGGATTAAAAATAAAAGAAGGGAATGGGTCAAGATGTAAGACGTGACTGGAGAAGAGCTCCTGGAGCAAGGGCCTGCAGTGCAGTGATGCTGAGACCCTGGCAGGAGGGGTGGAGGGTGTGCTGGAAAGGGTGCCCAGCTCAGATCCTGGAACCCCATACATGGGCTGGGGGCAGAAGCACCAGCACATGTGTGTTTAAACATGTCAGACACTCCTTACCGGCTGATCAAGTGGTTCCCATTGTGCCTAAATCCATTACCTGACCCTTCCTAACTCTCCCTCTGCTTCCTCTCACAGCCCACAGAACAACCTGCCACCCCAATGGCCTCTCTCCCAGATCCACTCTCTGTTTCTGTCCCACAAGCTGCCTGCCATGTCTCAGACATCCTCAATCTGAGCCCTGCCCATGCTGTTCATTGGGTTCATCCAAGGGAGGCTCCTGAAGGAGGTGGGGCAGGAGGGGGAGGAGAGAGGAGAGAACGCTGCTTCGTCCACTCCCTCTCCCACCAGCTGGCCCCTCTTCCAGGCCTCCAGCTCTCCATGGCTCTGCAAACATCCTTCCCTGCCCTCACCTGTCTGGGCCCAGGGGTGCCCCAGTTTCCTGCTGCAAGGAGACCCTGGGTGTCTCACGATCCTGGTTGGCTGCCTTCACCTGACCACACCTGTGTCTCTTTATTAACGTCTGTTCATTTAAACCATCTGGGGTGAATTCTGTTTCCTGGGGGGATCCTGACCTGTGATGCAGCTACACCTCTTACTCTCTGCTTCACTGTCTGTAATTATGATTATCATCATCATCATTGTCGTCAAACTAATGACACCAACAGCGATCACTTACTCAGAGTTTACCACAGGCTAGGCCCTGGGCACAGTGTTCTGGATAGATGATCTCATTTAGCTGTCACCACTCCTAGTCTGTGTATTGGTCCCATTTTAATGATGAAGAACCTAAAGCTTAGAGAAGTTAAATAACTGGTTTAAAACCATGCAGGCAGAACTGAATCAAGAGTTGGATCCACCTATTGCCAAATCTCCCCTACCACAACCCTCTGCCATGCACAATGCATCCCAGGTGAGAAGTTGGTCTGCCCCAGCCACGTTCTGGCTGCGTGGCCCTGGGCCAGCCCCTCACCCCAGGATGCTGGGTTTGTCAGATGCTTTGTAAACTGTAATGTACACTATACCTCTAGGCACACAGGATTGGAGAATTATTACTACCAATGCCACCATCATCATCTTTATTGCTTTGTTATTTCTAACCATCAAATTTTATAACTGCTTTAATCATAGAGTAAATCAAGCACCTGAGTATGTTCTGGGAAGCTAAATTGCCAACACACACTTGAGGGATATGCCTAGCAGCTCAGTCACTGCAGGCCTCGGGCTAAGCTGGAGGGTCCGACTGGCTGAGGTTGACAACCAAGACAAAGGGCATGTGGCCCCCACAGGGGAGGAGAGGATGCTGGCACAGACCACCCATGTGAGATGCTCTCAAGGGGTGGCTTCAGAGAGGAGTTCATTTCCAACACCTGTTACAGACCAGTTTGTGCTGGGTGCTGGGCGCTGGGCCCAGAGATAAGCAGACACAGTGCTACAGGAGCAGCTCACTGTGTGTTCAGGTGTCAGCCACAGGGAACAAGGCTGGGAGCTTTAATAAAGCATGAACTGTAGTTTCACAGGTTTCTTCACATGCTGACACGGGGTCATTTTTGGTCTGTCTATGGGGAGGGAGAGGACCTGGGATAAGAGAAGGGAAGAAAGGTGTGCACTGAGCACTGTGCCCTGTGCTTTCACACAGCCCCGCAAGAACGTTCACTGGTTACTGGTACTTCCCGTTTTAGGGTGCAGGCTGAATGATGGTCACACAGCCAGTGAGTGACAGTACTGGGACCTGACCCAGTCATTCTAACATCCACATTTTGGCCCTAGCTGGTTTTGCTCAGTGGATAGAACATTGGTCTGCGGACTGAAGGGTCCCGGGTTCAATTCTGTACCTTAGTTGTAGGCATGAGGGTGGCAACAAATTGATGTGCCTCTCTCACATTGATGTTTCACTCTGTCTCTCCCGCTCCCTTCCATTCTCTCTAAAAATCAATGGAAAAAATATCCTCGGGTGAGGATTAATAAAATCCACATTTTGGTTTTTTTTTTTTTTTCCCCTTTACATGGAGCTGGACTCCAGTGGCTTTGGAAGGTTTGAACAGGAATGTGAATGTGGGGAGACCTGGGAGACAATGAGTGCTGACGGTGGTCAGGGTGTCATTTCCAATGGGGAAAGAGGCAATAACAATAAAACAACTACTGCTAATGGAATACCTACTCATGTGCCGGAAACTCTGTACAGATTATTTCTAATCCCTACCACAACTAGGCAGTCAGATATCATCCTCTTATTTTATTTTTTATTTTACAAATAAGATAACGAGTTCAAAGAGAAGGGGACTTGCTCTAGATCACATGTCAGGGTCTGGATCTGAACCAGATGAAAATGTTTAAATGTTTAAACCTGAAGAAAGGTATTCCGCACCTAGTACCATAGCTTAATTTATTGGGTAAATAATGGCCAAGGGCCTGTTCTGTCCTAAGTGCTTTGGAAGGTGTGCAGAGATAACACACTGAGGCCCCCTCGTCCTCCCCTCCCTGCCCACTCCCCACAACACACCTCGGCCTGCCCTGCTGTTTCAAGTCTTGTGTGAAGCCTCTGTGGATTAAGACCAATAACTTGCTACTCCTTGGAGCTTCAGAAATACAGTGGGCAAGTCACACAAGGGAGAGCAGAAGGAGCCAGGCCCGGTGGGTGGGCCAGATGCCAGGGGCCAACCAGGGTCCACTGCCCAGAGAAAGTGACATCCACACCATGACCGAAGGATGCCAGGTGACAGTGGACCAGGCAGGCAGTTCTGGGGTAAGGAGAGAAAAGAAGCCGAAACCGGTGGCCTTCCGATTTCTCTGACCTACAGCAAGAAGACATTGCTTTCACAATCCAGTACGTCTACACATTACCAACTAAAACAAACATTTCAGAAACTAGCCTAACTTTTCCTCAAGAGTGAAATCCGAGATTTTCTATTGGACTCTATTCTACTAAAACAGAATGATGGATGGGTTGCCAACCTACCCTTTGAGAACACTTCTCCAGGTAATGGCATGAAGGGAAGCCAAGGTGTGAGAGAATATGGGGACAGATGGGCCCCACTATTCCTCAAGTCCAGGCTCCAGGGAGGGGAGCGGTTCAAGACAGAGCCTGAGAGGCGAGGAGTGAGCCACCTGGGAGAAAGAAGAGGACTCTCCAAGAAGGATTAGAACATGAGTGGACAATAACATGCAGACATGCACGTGGCAGACAGCCTTGATCTTGAGGCCCTCGGGGAGCCTGTGGTCCAGCCGTTTCTCAGGGCTCTGACGGGGTGGTAGGATCTGGCCTGGAAGAATGTGTGGGGCTGAGGAGAGGAGGGCAGATGGGGACCAAAGCCTGTGGTGTGCGGGGAGAAACTCAAGAAGCACACTTGGGCCCTTCCTTGGGCTCCAGCAATATTTATGCGAAGCTGGGGCCTGGGACTTTCTCGGGGAGCCTTCATCAGATGTACAGCACTGCTGAGGCACTCCTGCCCCTGCCAAAGCCCCTGGGGGGAATGGGGCTGTTACCATCCTGGATTTCCTTGAAACCTCAGAAATGGCCGGGGATGAACCAGGAAACGGACAGAATTTCTACTGCACTAAGGTTTATAAGTGTTCCTTAACATAAGCACACGGTGATATTTTTAGTTCTTTGTGTGTCAAAAAGGGCCCATAAATATTTGAGAGATAAAAATGTGTTCTGTAAAATATAAGTATTTCTCTCTTCTCTCTCTCTCTCTCTCTCTCTCTCTCTCTCTCTCTCTCTCTCTAAAACCATTATACATGTTTTGTTGCCTTAGTCCCTCAAAGTTAGGGCTTGCAAGTCCTTTGTTTTAAATTCTAGTGCGATATGAAGGTGAATGCCAGGGGTGGCGGGAGCACCTGTTCTGTCCCAGGTACTGTGTTGGGTGTTGGGCTGTATACAAATCAGAGACATAGGCGTTGTTATACCCACTTTACAAACTTGGAAACTGAGGTTCAGAGTAGCACTAAGTGATGCTCAAGTTTGCACAATATGCCAAGACTGTACTCCATGCTATACATTTCTCTGGCCCTGTCACTTTAGGGATATCCTTGCCTTTTTAAACAGTGAGACAGTAGTTATAATGATGGTGGATAACGGCAAGGTCTTTACATGCGTTACCTCATTTAATTCTCACCACATCCCTAAACCATCCTCGTTTTCTAGATGAAAAAGCCCAGGATTTAGCGAGGCTAATACCTTGCCCAGAAGACTGCAGTAAGGAAGTGCAGAGCCCGGTGCATGTGACCCCAAGGCTCAGGCTGTTAACCAGACCCAGGTCATCCCTTGTTCTGATGTGCTTCACTGTTCTATGTGTCCTTTCCTTTTGCTCCTCAGCAGTATTAATTCCTCTGGTGCACCGAGTCAGCACCTGACCCAGCTTAGGGAGGAATGCTTTACAGCGGCTTCTCAGAGTGTGCCTTGCACAGGAAGGGACACTGCGGGCCAGGGAAAGGGCCTTCTTGGGCTCGTGGTGGAGTGTGGCCTTGTGCCCAGCCGGGCTGTAGGGACTTCCCTCATCAGCGGCTGGCAGACAGGTGACAGATGGTGCCTACAGGGGCCATTGTGCCCTTATGTGGAAGGCTTGTCACAGGCCAGGCTTGGAAGGGCAGGCAGTTGCTGTACGGGTGCTGCCCTCTGATCCTGAGCTGGGAGAGCTCTCCCCGGAGCTGCCGTGGCCCCTCAAAGGGGTGAGCACACACAGGACCAGGGACAACGGGCCCTCAGCCAACAGGAAGCAGTACAAGGGCTGTGTTTTCCAGATTTCTCCATCTGTCTCCATTCCTCCCCTTCCGAAGCCATGTACCAGCCAATGACCACCTTTACCAATGGTGGCATCTTAGTGTCAGGAAATGAGCTTTTTACTGTGTGACTGAAAGCACCACCAAAGGCCAGCTGGTTCATACACCATCGATGTTTGAACCCCCTTGGTCCCATCCTTACCAATTGGTCAACCATATCTAAAGCTGGGGACTTCCCTACCTCCAGGGACAGTTCTGACTGTGCTTCCTGACGTGGGAAGCAGCCTCTTTTTAGCTTCCTTCTGCAGGCTGCAGCTCTGCTCCTGGGGCTCTCAAGTCCAATGCCTGGGCCCTGCCAATGGCCCTTCAAGACTAAAGGTGGACCAGTCTGTGTGTCCTTCAGTCTTCTTGTCAGACTAAACCTCACTCCTACAATTTCAAAGCCTCACCTTTTCAGTAGCCTTTCCATGAATTCACCCACCCTTGCTCCCTCCTTCCCATCTAAGAAGGCTTTGAAATAGCCAGGGCGAGATTTGAGGACAAGAAATTGGGCCAACTGCAGTCAGAGAGACAGACACATCTACAGGTGGTTCCAGCACAGGGAACACAAAAGGGCAACTGACACAGATGGTCTAGGGGTAGAGAGGGGACACCAGCAAAGGCCACCTGAAGGAGGTGACATCTGAGCTGAGGCTGGGCAGGAGTTAGCCAGGGAACAGAGAAAGGAAGGTTGGCTAGAATCACTGGGAGCCTCTTGGTGCAGTAAGAAACATCTTCCATGCACCTCTCTCCCCTGCATCCAACACAGTGTTCTTGGAAGCAACACACGGGGGGCCTCCGGCTGAGCAGTCTGTCTGCTGGGACTGAGTGTCTTCATGAACAGCACCTTGAGCCATGGTCTTCCTCAGTTCAGCCCCCACCGACAGGATTCCCTTTCCTTCTCCCTAGAAAACCCATTTCAGGGTCAAGCCTGAAGCCCAGGCTATTAGAGCACCAATTCTACATGGGCCCCGCACAGATTTCTAATTTTCTATGGACTTATTCTGGGACCATGTTATGAGATAATCAGAAGGAGGGACAAGATAGTTGAGCTGATTAATTGCATATCTCCTACTATTGCCAGGGCTTAATCTGCAATTACCAGGGGCTCCCGCATTACACGTCCACTCTGTGAGGGGTGAAGGGTGATGAGGAAGAGCCAGAGGGGACCCCCCTCCCGGCACCACAGGAAGCAGGCATTTGTTTAAGGCTTCTGTGAATGGTGAGAGTCTTAGTTGCAACACTAACTCCCTCGATTCAGTCAAGCCGCCGCCCAGATTTGTGAAGGTAGCCACTGCTTGTGCCCTTGCAGGATGGCTCAGGGTTCTGTGTTTGTAGAGAGGAGAGGCTTGGAGGCTGTGACTTGCTGACAGCCACATTCAGCAGGTGCAGATCAAGAGCCACTATTTTCCTGCTGTTTCCGTTCACGATATCAGTTTTCTCTCCTGCAACATGGGGTGCATGGGGGCGGGGCTCATATGTAATCCATGCCTTTATGTCCCCAAACATACATACACACACATACACATGCACACATGTATACACACACACCCACAAGTACTCTGTCAAGAACCAGGAGTCCTGAGAGGTGCAATGATTACAGGCATCTTGGGGAGGTGCCAAGAGGGGTCCTGGTAGCAGACAGAGCCTGTCAGCCAACATGTCCCAGAAAGGGGAGTCAAGGGGAGAGCCAGGGAGGGCACTGGCAAACTCTCACTTCCATCTCTGTGTACTCCAGCCTCAAAGAAGTTGAGAAAAAGGCTCATAATGATGGGAAAACCCTAATTGCCTGAAACTGCTGCCATTTCCAATAATTAAAGGCAGACTTAATAGATATTAGGGCCCTCCTTCCAGAAGCTGGGTGGTCAGGCGATTTTTATTTCAATAATTAGCTGCTGCAAGTCACACAGAACTGGAGACAGATAAAGGCAGGGCCAGCCTCTCACAGAGCTAATTGTGCCCAGGGTTCTACATGCCTAATCAAGCTCTGCACTGCTCCCATCTCTTTCATCCGAGGCCTCAAAGGACTTCGCCATCGGTAATTAAGTCTCCTAAGTGCTGTATAAAGGAAGTGCTTCTCCTTGGCTATCTGAGAAAAGAATAGGATGCTGGGGTGGAGGTGGGATAGGCAGCCATGTGGCTGGCCCTCAAGATGGGGAGAGGGATCGAAGAGCTGGCCCGGCCCCTGAGACTGGGCCTTCTCAAGTCTTTGGCATCTGTGCATCATATCTCTAGGACAATCGCAGACCTGGGGCTCTGCTGGCCACCTCCTGTTGAGTCTAGTTCAACCTGCCCCATACTGGAAGCAGTCTGATAGCTACTCAAAGTCTGTCTACATTTCTCACCTAGACCGTTTTGGAGGGATCTATTTGTTAGACATGCCAATTCTCTTGGGTAATTCAAATACCGCTGTCTAGATTCTTAGAGTTAGACGGGAACATAAAGGACACAGTTGCGCAAGCCCCATCAGACAATTGGGCTCCCTCTATGAGTCTGCACAGACACCAGCCAGCCTCTGCTTGGCCTCCATTGGCAACGGGCTTACTCCTAACACATTTTGTCCTCTAAGCTTGGCCTTAGACTAGGGGTGGGGAACCTTTTTTTCTGCCAAGGCCCATTTGGATATTTATAACATCATTCATGGGCCATACAAAGTTATCAACTTAAAAATTAGCCTGTTATATTTGGTCAAACACTTAATTAATTCACCCCTAATGCCTCGACAGGGCCAGACCAAATGATTTTGTAGCCGGACATTCCCCACTCCTGCCTTACACAGTTCCTTCTGACAATGAGCTGGAATTCACTTCCTTTAGGAACCTTCCCACGGGCCCTAACTCTGCCTTAGAACCTCCCACACACACCTAACTGCTCCTCCCCAGGACAAAATATTTCCTCCGCTGGCTCTGCGAAATGGTGAAGAACAGTGGTAAACAAATAAACAAAAAACAAGCTTCACATCAAAGGCATAACCCAAAACGGAGAAATCAATAAGCTGGACCTCACCCGAATTCAAACGTGTGCTCTGTGAAAGAGTCTGTGGAGAAGATGAAAAGACAAGCTACAGAGTGGGAGGAAATATTTGCAAACCCATAGACAACCAAGGTCTAGCATCTTCTAGACTATATAAAGAGCTCTCAAAACTCAACAGTAAAGAAGCCCAAACAATCCAATTAGAAAATGGCCAAAAGATATAAATGGATATTTCACCCCTGGGGATGTACAGATGGCAAATAAGCACATGAAAAGCATCATCAATCATCAGGGAAATACAACTGAAAGCCACAATATCACCATACACCCACCACAAAAGCTAAAATAAAGAACAGGGGTGGCTCGAAATGCTTGCAAGGACCAGGGAAACCGGATCACCCATGCACTTCTGGTGGGAATATAAAACAGTTTGGCCTCGCTGGAAAACAGTTTGGCAGTTTCCTATAAATTTAAACATGCAATTACTGTGCAACCCAGCCATTGCACTCCTGGCATTTATCCCTCAGAAATGAAAATTTATGTTCACACAAAAACCTGAACAATGTTCATAGCAAGTCTTACTTGTAATAGCTAAAAACTGGAATCCATCCAGATGTCCTTCAACAGGTGAATGGTTAAATAAATGGTGGAATACCATGGAATACTACTAAGTGATAAAAAGAAACGAATTAACAATACAAATGAATCTCTGGGGAACTACGCTGAGTGGAAAAAAAAGCCAATTGCAAAAGGTTACAGACTATATGATTCCATAGAACATTTTCAAAATGACAAGGTTTTAGAAATGGAGAACAGATTAGTCATTGCTAATGGGGCCCAGGTGGGAAGGTGGTGGGGTGACAATAAAAGGGCAGTATGAGGGGAACTTGTGAGGAAAATGGTTACTATCTTGACTGGATACACTAAGCTACAGGCAATAAAATACTATAAAAGTAAATACACACATAAGTACAAGAAAAAAAAGGGAAATCAGAATAAGATGATTGGTGTTTATCAATGTTCATATTCTGGTTGTAATCTGCTCTTTTACTATAATTTTTCAAAGTGTCAGTAATGGGAAAAGTGGGTAACATACCAGAATATCTCTGTAATATTTTTTTACAACTACTTGTGAACTACAATGATCTCAATAAAAGTTTCAATTAAAAAAATAGGTTTTTGGAGTCTGGCAGATTTTGGTTTGAATCTTGAACATATTATGACTTCCAGTGCAACCTTGAACAAATAACTCTTTGAAACTCAGATTCCTCCCTCATCTGTAAAATGGGGATCATAACTACTCAATTTTTCAGCATTGTCTTAAGGTTTAAATGAGGCAGTCAATGGAAATGTTTAACTCTATGCTTGACACATAAATAAAAATTTAATATACAATAGAGGCAAATGTTATATTATTATTCAGGATAAATATTTCAGTGCCTTCCCTTGATTCCATCCCTACACGCCTAGCTTCCACCCAGTCATCATTCTCTGGAAAAGTTCCCTTTGGTCAATGTCACTCTTTAAAATACCAAGGTCGGAAACCGGAGTTTGATAACAGTCTCATTATCAGATACTGCTATGGCATCTTATGATTTCTAGCTATGATGACATTCCATGCTGTTTTTGGCCAATTGCTTGTCACTATTTCCTATACAATGTCTTTTTTAAAAAAGAATAAAAAATGTTTTTATTGATTTTAGAGAAAGAATAGGGAGGAAGAGAGAGAGAGAGAGAGAGAGAGAGAGAGAGAGAGAGAGAGAGAGAGAGAGAGACATCAATGAGAGAGAAACAACATTGATAAGCTGCCTCCTGAATGTCCCCTGCTGGGGATCAAGCCCAAAACCCGGGCATGTGCCCGAACCAGGAAATGAACTAGCCACCTCCTGGTGCACGGGTCAATGCTCAACCACTGAGAATATAAGGGGAAATAAAGACATTAAGGTAGCAAGCTGCTGAGATTCACATTCACCTACCAATTCTTAAGCATCTGCTACGTCATGCACTAATAGTGATACACATCACCAGGGGAGCATCATGTTTCTATTACAGAATCCTCAGGACAACCCTGGAAGTTAGGGATGGTGGTGGATTGCTGTAGCAATATCACCTCCCTGTACCCACACTGTGGTGCAGTCTCCCACACTGACTTCAAGGTTGGCCACATGCCCTGCATTGGCCAAGGAGCAAAGGGAACATCAGCAAACACGAATCAGAGACATGAAAAACCCTGGGGTATTTGGGCTTGCCTGCTTTTGCTATTTTTGGAAAATACCCATCATATATAGAGAATCAGGCTAGCCAGCTTGTTGTTGCAGACACAGGGCTGAGCCAACCAGGCCCCTATAGAGTGTCGCTACTTGAGTCCAGTGGACACTGTAAGAGCCAATAAGTGGCCGTTTTAAGCCACTATGTTTTACAGGGATATGTTAAAGAGAAAGGCTAACTGATACAGGTATTATTATAATTTCTATGTCATAGATGAGGAAACTGAGGCTCAGATCATGATAGTACCTTAAAAAAAAAAAGAGGAAATGTTATGAGGACAATAAGGGTAATGCCTAACGTTTAAACAGTGCCTCAGAGTTTATACATTTCTCCCATATTATTGTGCAATTTAATCCACCATCCTGTGCCTCTCTTTTGGGGAACTTATCAACATCTTGTTCATGTCATATTTATGTTTTAGTAGTTGCTCACTTTTATGCTCTAAGCCCTGGGAAGATGGGGGTCATGTTCATCTTGTTTCAGCATCGAATCTCAAACTTCCAGCCTTGCAAATAGTAGGCAGTTAATGAGTAATGACCAACCGACTGAATAAATGAACGAATACCTCTGAGGAGCTGTGTCGTGATCCTATATTAGATAGAGACTGATGTCCAGAGAGGGGGAGTGCCTCATTTCAAAGCCACACAGCTAGCAAGAGGCCGGGCGTAGATGCAGTCCAGGTCTTTTGACTCTAAGTGCAAAGATCTGCCTTAAATTCTCTGTGCATCCCGAGGGGAGACAGATGAGGAAATGAATAACTACCCCTCAGTTAGGAGGGACTGTTGCTGGATGAATTCCACATGTGTAAGGAATGCCAATCCCCATGCTCAGAGGACTCCAATCAAACTGAGCTCCTCGCTGGAGCAGAAATGGGCTGCATGTGAGCCTCGGTGCCTGGATCAGAGATGCATGTTACTACAAACTGCACAAGGATGTGTACCATCCAGCTGCACATCCCCCTGGGGACACCCACGTCTAGCACAAAACCACCAAGCAAACACAGGACCAGTGAACAGCCCTGCCCTCGCGAGGCCCAGGGCCAGGTCTCAGGTTCCTCAGTGCATGGACCCAGCAGAGCAAGCGCCTTGCTCTGCATCCTCCCTTTCCAGGTGTCCCTTCCACGCACCCGGTCCTCCCCCGCTGCTCGCTACACAGAGGTGACATTCTCAGAACGCCCTTAACCACTCTGGTCCCCCGGAATCCCAGACTCTAGCTGAGAAGGCTCTGTTTGCCTTCCCAGCAGCCACCAGGAGAGGATAGACGTCATGCTCTGCCAAGCTGCCCAAGCGCCCGGCTGGGCTCCGATGGGGGGCTCGGCGGCCGCAGCTGCCTCTCATATTTAGAGGGGCCCTGAGCCTGTCTTCTCTGTGGGGAAGCCCTGGCCCTTGGCCCTCTGCTGGCTAATGTTACACCTGGGTCACCGAGGTCTGACTTCCCGGCCAGACCTCACTTTGTTCTCTTGATTGTAGTCCCCAATCTGTTTTCATTAAAAACTCTGCCTGTCACTCCATTAATCCTGCCTTTTTGGGTTGTTAACTGTACCAGTCTTTGAAGCTACTCCAGCCAGGAGAGGAAGTGGAGTGGGGATGCTTGCTCCTCTCCAGGGCTGGACCCTGAGGGTTACAGTATGCAGAACCCACATGCCTCTGCTAGCCAGCAACAACACAACCCAGAATTGTCGGGTGCGATGATTCTAATGTAAAGCCCTTTCACATTTCCAAAGTCACCAAGACACAGTGATGCTGTGAGGCAGGCAGACTGCAGGTCATCGCACCTCCAGCTGACAGGTGAGGACATTCCGGTGGGGAGAAAGCAGTGCACAGCAGCCAAGAGCATCAACTCTGCAGCCGGGTAGCTGGGTTCCAATCCCAGCTTTGTCACTCCCAGCTGTGTGTCCTGCCTGCCTGCCTGATCGCCCCTAACCACTCGCCTGCCCGATGGTCCCTAACTGCTCACCTGCCTGCCTGATTACCCCTAACCACTCTCTGCCTGTGTGCCTGATCGCCCCAACTGCTCACCTGCCTGCCTGATTACCCCTAACCACTCTGCCTGTGTGCCTGATCGCCCCAACTGCTCACCTGCCTGCCTGATAGCCCTAACTGCCTCTGCCTTGGCCCCTGCAGCTTCGTCCAGAATGACGTCCAGAAGGTCGTTCGGGTGTCCAGTCTAATTAGCATATTATGCTTTTATTATTATAGATATTTGATTCTAGCCCAGATACAGTTCTGGGTTTCCACACCCTACTCAGACCATTGCATTAAGACTTGAATGTCCCTGCTTAGCATTATTTATTCATTCATTTAGCCACTGAGTGAATATTTACTAGGAGCCTACTATATGCCCAGATCTGGGCTGGGATGCAAGGTAAGAATTTGTTTCTTGTCCCAGAAAAATAGAAAAGACACTAGCTTTGAACAGGTTTGTTCCACTTTGACTCTCAGCCCTACATTTACTATGTGTGAGCCATGGGCAAGGCATTCTGGGCCTCACTTTCCTTGGCTGTAAGATGGGGTGTTATTTGTGTCCTTGCCATTCTGCCTCTCTGGGGACCCACATGGTGGGCTGGGGGCCTGGAGGGGGAACCTGTGACAGAGATTTCCCAGACCAGCATCCTGGCCAGTGGGGCGGGGAGGCGAGCAGTCCCTGGAAGGGGGAAGGGATGACCTATGCAATGGTCAGTCACTGCGCAGGCCCCTGCTTTCTGGGAAACCTGAACCCTCTTCAAAGAGCGGATTTTAATTAACTTAGGCTCTGTGCCTGCTCCAAGGGAGCATCACAAAGCAGGGATTAGCCCCAGGAGGGCCAGGCCCCACAGATCAGCCAGAAGGCTGGAGCCTCCACATCTGCCTGACCTTCCAAAATGTGTGCCCCTCAGCCCGATGGGGGTGAGGGTCAGGGGGGAGGAGCCTGCTGCCTTTTCCTCCCTTCCTACCCCATGAGTGCAAGAGAAGGGTGTTTAAATCTGAGCCTTCAGCTAAGAAGCAAATGGAAAGGGCCTGCAGAATAATTTGTGGCACAATCTAGAAAAAGTCCAGGCTTAAAATTCCAAGTCTGTGTCAAGCAATTGAATTTACCTTCCCATGGGGAGAGGCCTGGGGCTACACTGAGAAAACATAATGCTAAGGCCTTCCCTGGGCCTGGCATCACATTGTACACAGCACTGCCAATCCAGCTGCCCCTGCTCCCCCTCTCCTGCCCTGAGAAGTAGGTCTTAGAGCCTCATTATTGCAGGGAGGTGAGCAGGCTGGCAGGAGTCAGGGTTCCAGCTCAGGAGAGCTGGTTTTGAGACCTGGCTTTGTGACCCCAGGCAAATGTCAATGATATAGAAATGACAAATACAAACGGCAGCTCTTGTTTCACTGGGCACCTGGTATGTGCCCGATGATACTTGTTGGCCAGACTGTTGCCATTTTATATGAACTGAGGCTCAGAAGGGGCAAGGATATGCCCTAAGTCACACAGCTTTTTAAGGGCACTGGGACTCTGAGCCCCACACGGAGCGTCTCAATTTCTCGAGGATATCACAGAGGTGAGGAAGGTCAGTTATACTCAGAGGCTGGAGTGTCACAGAAGCGGGTGGATGTGGCTTTGGAACCGTGACACACTGTGCAAATATTTCTTATTCTTATTGGAGGACATGAAGGCTCCGACAAGTGAAGCAATGAGTCCAAGGTCACCCAGCTGGCAAAAAGCAGAGCTGGAACTGGATCCCAATGTTCAGACGCCTAACATCCCTTCAGTAGGCCCCAGCTGCCGTCTGGAACACCTGCTGGTGCAGGACTCGGGCTACAAACCTGCAGGAGCACTCAGGCTGATGATATTTAAATATTTAAAAATACAACAACAAGCAGTTGAGAATAAATGCCAAACCTCTAACTGGTTAGGATCACTGCCTGGAGGCACGGAGATTTGTCAGCGTGACTGATGTTTCCTGCTTAAATACAATGTGCAGACACTGGTGCAGAAGGAAGGCGGGTGTGAGCTGGCAACGGCAGCGCTGAAGACGGATGCGCAGGTTAGAAAGCTACGCTTGCATCCAGTAATGCCCTGGTTCTGTATTGCATCCCTCCACAGGGAGGACTGGTAATTATTCCTAGTTTATTGCTGAGAAGCCACGGCCCAGAGAAGCTCAGGACTTGCCTAAGTTTCACAATCAGTGCCTGAGTTGGGATCTGAACCCAGGATTGCCTGACTCCACAGTCTCAGCTCCATCCTCTGCATGGCTCTGCTGCCCACCTGCCTGTGTTGCTTGGGAAGGACAGGATCATGTGTCTGGGGTTCTGGGAACTCAAGCCCTTCCCTTGGGACTTGCTGGCTCACCCGTCCATCTCTGCCCATTATCCTTCCCTGAGCCCCACATTTGACCAGGGCCTTGGGCTGGACATGAGGATTCTGAGATGGTCTTGTTTCATGACCCTATCCTGAAGGACCTGTCTCATGGGGGAAACTGAGCCAGAAACAAATAATGCCCATCTAAGATCCTGTGGAACTGTAGGCTGCCTGGCATCAGGTAGGAGTTGGGCTGGCTTCCCCAGGGCTCGCTTGGGGGAGCCTGGGGAGGCAGTGGGGACCTGCCAGGCATGAGAGGGGGGGAGAAGAAGGAGCAAGGTATCAGGTGCCAGGCACCCAACCCCTGGGTCACCCAGGCATGGAATTGTCCTTATCTGATTCACATGCTGGATCTCCATTCAGGATTTCATTTAAGGAATCAGATCCTAGGCCAAAAACAAGTCAGAAAACCAGTGTTAAGACATATTCTCAATCTCTTGGCCTGAAGGAGTGTTTTATGTAATACTAGAGGCCTCGTTCCCAGATTCGTGCACAGGGGGGTCCCTCGGCGTGGCCTGTAGGAATCGGGCCGAAACCAGCAGTCCAATACCACCTGCTGCTCCTGCCTGCTGCTCCCACTCATCCCGGCACCACTGCGCCTGCGGTGGGCTCGCACCCAGTCAGTCCTGATCGGGAGAGTCTCACGCTGCTGCAGCAACGCTCACCAGCCGTGAGCCCTGCGTCTGGTGCCCGTTGGTCAGCTGAGCGGTGCTCCCCCTGTGGGAGCACACTGACCACCAGGGGGTAGCTCCTGCATTGAGCATCTGTCCCCTGGTGGTCAGTGCGCGTCATAGTGACTGGTCGATGGGTTGTTTGGTTGCTTAGGCTTTTATATATATAGATAGATTGGCTTAGCTTGGATGACTTGACTCATTCATTTCTCTTTTTTAACTTATAAAAGTCTATCATAAATGGCTAATTTATTCTATACATGTATCACTTGATTACATCTATCAATTGATTACCTGTTATGAGCCTCACATCTATATCTCCACAACCTAGGTGCTGGAGATGCAGATACATAAATCTCTCTCCTGCCTGCACTCCTTTACCCTGCTGAAGCATCACAGCTTTCAGGTGATTTTTCCAAGAAGCAAATTAGACTGCAATCATGTCCCTGCTCAAAACATTTCAATGGCTCCATATTGCCTAAAGCTTTGCTACTCAGAGTATGGCTCTGAACCACAGAGCTGCTGGCATCAGCATTCTCTGGAGCTTATTAGACATCAGCTCTTCAGGCTCCTCCTCAGCCCTACTCAGCAGGAATCTCCAAGGAGACCCCCGGGGGGTCCCTATGACTGGGTCTGAGATGCACAGAACCCCAGGATATCAAATGGCCCTGCACCTCCTCACACCTGTTGTTACCTGTCCTGTCTCAGCTCCACCCTCTTTTCTCAATCCTATTATACTCAATGCCAGTCTGCCCTGCCACCTGTCTCCAAGCCTTTGCACACATAGGCCTTCAACCTAGAATATCCTTCCTCCTGGCTGCCAGCTATAATTCCTTCCCCTCTTGGAAGCCAGACTCAACCCTCCAGGAGCTTCCTCAGATCCCTTCTCCCCTCCTACCTGCCGCCTAGCTCCATTGTCCCATCATCCCTTCACTTCTTCAGCCAGCCCAGGACTGCACATCTGTTAGAGCTCAGTGCTTGGGAATTTGTGTCTGTCATTTAGGTCATGAAGGTGTCTGTCTCTTTCAAAAGATGATGAGCCCTGGAGGCAAGAGACAGGCCTTTTCCTTCTTTACATCCATCCCTCCACCCCAACCCCTGTGCTGCCAGTCACTGGGGTTGCATACAGAATTCAGGGTCTGCCTTGAGGAGCACCCAGGCTGGTGGGATAGACTGGGTTTCAAAATAATGAGAGCAAGTACACACTCTGGATATAGGTTGGTGACAGCAAATGGGATGCTTACGGAGCTAAATTTTCTGAGGCCGATGGAACCAGGTGGCTTTGCTCTTTGGAAAAATGGTCACTGACTCTCCCTCCTTTGTCCCCTGTGCCCGCAGACCTCCACAGTGCCCCTGAGGGAGCCTCCCGGCTTATGGACTGAGTTCTCGGCAGGCTGAGTCATGGCTGTGAACCCAGCTCTACTAACATTTCCTGGGCTGGGTGGCTCCTTTCTGCTTGGCCTCTGTCTTCTCATATGGCAGCATGAGGGCTAGGGCATGACATGCTTACAGTGGTCAAGCCTGGGAGGAGCGATGCTTCCTCATTTTGAAAGAAAAGTAGTAGGTGGCCAACTCCAATTACTCCCATCCCGTGCCCCAGGGGTCAAGTTAATATATTAATTACAGTTCTCAGTGACAGGAATGAGGAGTAATTAATTAATTAAAGTAATGCATTAATTAATATGCCCTGTAACATTTACTGATCACCTACTTTGTGCCAGGCTGTTAAGCTAAATATTTGGGATATAAAGATAAATGACTTAGGTTATTTTCCCAACTCACAGGAGGCAGTTTGAGAGTTCTGAGAACTGGGGTCTATTGCTTACTAGCCAACTAAGTGACTTCACCCCTTAGAGCCCCATTTTCTGCATCTGCAGTATGGGGATTACATTCCTTGCACTGTCTCACTAACATGAGAAGCTCAGACAAAATCATAAATCAAAAGTGCTTGGTACATTGTACAGCGCTTTACTAACTGTGCAGTGGTTACCGAGACAAGCACTATTTTAAAAAATATATATATATTTTTATTGATTTCAGAGAGGAAGGGAGAGGGAGAAAGAGATAGAAACATCCATGATGAGAGGGAATCATTGATCAGCTGCCCCCTGCACGCCCCCTACTGGGGATCAAGCACACAACCTGAGCATGTACCCTTAACTGGGACTCGAACCCGGGACCCTTCAGTCCGCAGGCCGACGCTCTGTCCACTGAGCCAAACTGGCCAGGGCGAGACAAGCACTATTCGTGGTCAACCCCAGAAACATATTCTGCTCCTTTTCCAGGCTAACAAAAGTCCAATTTTGTTTGGAAAATCAACATGGTCAGCCCCAGGCAATGAATCTTGATTTGGCTAAGGCACTAAAACAGTGGTCGGCAAACTCATTAGTCAACAGAGCCAAATATCAACAGTACAACAATTGAAATTTCTTTTGAGAGCCAAATTTTTAAAACATAAACTTCTTCTAATGCCACTTCTTCAAAATAGACTCGCCCAGGCTGTGGTATTTTGTGGAAGAGCCACACTCAAGAGGCCAAAGAGCCGCATGTGGCTCAGGAGCCGCAGTTTGCCGACCCCGGCACTAAGACAAGCTTGTCTTCTCTTTGCCAGATACTCCATTTCCCAGCTTTCCTTGCAGCTGGTGACCATGTGACCCAGTTTGGGCCAATAAGATGAAAAAGGAAGTCCACTGGCGGAGGGAACTTTTGGGAAGACTGTAGGTGATCTCACTCATTTTCTTTTGCTTGTCTTAAATGAGGTGGTAACTGAGTTCTAGTGGCTGTCTTGGGATCATTAAGTGACAGGCATGAAGACTAAAATTACTGCCCTGACCGGTTTGGCTCAGTGGATAGAGCGTCGGCCTGCAGACTCAAGGGTCCCAGGTTCGATTCTGGTCAAGGGCATGTACCTTGGTTGCAGGCACATCCCCACTAGGGGGTGTGCAGGAGGCAGCTGATAGATGTTTCTCTCTCATCGATGTTTCTAGCTCTCTATCCCTCTCTCTTCCTCTCTGTAAAAAATCAATAAAACATATTTTTAAAAAAAGACTAAAATTACCTTGTAAGGATGGTGGAGTAGGTTCACTTTCCCTTCCATGTCCCCCATTCCTGAGTCACCTGCCCCACTCAGGGACACATCCTCTCTCCTGCATGGTGGCTACCAGCTTCTAACCAGATGCTGTCTAGTAATAAACTCAGAGGGTTAAGCTGCTAAGATGGAAAAGTCAAACAGTGAGTTGTGGCCCTCTGTAAAAGTCTTCAGAGCAAGGCCATAGTGCGGAAGCCCCAGCCATAGTGGGAATTGCTTAGAGGGGAGGAAAAGTTAGGGGAGGGGTTGGAACTGAACCCCCCTCTCTCTAGGTGCAAATCGCATCTGCAAACTGTACCCATGACAGGGGTCATGCTTTCTCCTCTTAGCGCCTCCATCTCTTCACTCAATAAACACTAAATAATCACATTAAATATGTGTGTGTCTATCGAATGAGGTACATTTCTTACCTCATTTAGTTCCACTCATTACCCTTATTGTACAGATGAAGAAACTGAAAGTGCAGAGTGGTGATGTGACTCACCCAAGGTCACATATCTGAGTCAATGCCAAGTCAAGTCAGGCCTACGCTGTCCCACACAGTAGCCACATGTCGCTGGTTGAAATTAAATTTATAATTAAAATGAAATAAAATTCAGTTCCTCGGTCACACTAGCCACATTTAAAAAGTATAAAAGCCACATGTGAATGGTGGCTACCGTACTAGACACGCAGACAGAACATGTTCATCACGGCAGAAAATTCTAATGGATGGTGGTGGGCCAGAGCGAGAGGAGACCTGAGAAGTCACGGGTCCCTGTTTGGAGAGCACAGGCCCACACGATGGCCTGGGGGGGGGGGGGGTCTGGAGCCAGCTGATCCTGTGTGAACTGAGAGAGGAGAAAAGAGGGGAGAGAACATTCACTCAGTGCCTACATGTGGCCACAGTGCCTTACCTCTGCTAGCTCATTTATTCCTCACACCAACTCTATACCAGTGCCATTTTATTAAGAACATGGGCCATATGAAGAAACTGAAGCTCAGGAATGTGCAAAGGATTCTCCAAAGCCACACACCTAGGAAATGGCTGGGATATGGACTGAGGCCTGACTCCAAACCCAGACCCATCTACCATGCCTCTCTCCTCCACGGTGCCAGGTTTGGGGGCACATCACCCCCCTGATTCTTTTCTGAAGGGAAGAGATGAATCTTTTCAGCGAGGACGTTCAAATTCTAGTAGGTGTGTGTGTGGAAGGGGGGGTGGGGGTGGGGGAGGGGGGGGAGACGAGGCGGGGGTCTGCCTGCACAGGCCCAGAGGGATTGGCCCTCTCTCCAGGGTGGCTCTGACTGTCTCCCCAGCCTGGGAGGCCATGTCATGGGGCATATTCGTCTTCCCTGAGCCTCCCGCCCAGGCTGGGCTGTTGCTGTTACAGACCTCCCTAAATCAGGCCTCCTGGAGTCTCCACACGAGGGGGAGAGCTCCTGCTGCAGGAAGATCAAGCGGCTCAGGCTCTCCCAGGGAGCTCTCTGAAACCTCAAAGGCCAGGACCTGATTTACAAGCCTCCTTTGAGGCTCCAGGCTGTCCCAGGTCAGTGCCTGCACCAGCTCCAAGCACTGTGTCAGTCCAAGGATGACTCAAAGGATCTGAGGCCAGACCCAGCTTGGGGCCAGACCTGTTCCTTCTCGCCTGCAAGATGGTTTGGAGTCAGCCATGGCTGTCAGGAGACGTGTCCACCTCTAAGCTCTTGGATCAGCCTAGGCATTTCTGCCTGATAGGAGATGGGGTGAGGGGGTGAAGAAGCAGGGCCAGGCCCCTCTGGGAAATGGGGTCCCATCTGCAGTCAGAAAGCTCTGCCTGCAGAAGCAGCCCCATAGCCGTCCTCAGTCCTCCTGGCAGCCCTCCCAGGGAGCTAGAACCCTCCCCTTTCCATAGGAGGCAGTGGAAGCTCAGAGAGGGCAATGATGTGCCCAGGGCAGAGCAGCAGGACAGGATCAACCCAGGTCTGACCCGGAGCTGCCTCCTGGGCTGCGCTTCCTTGGGCAGAACCACTTAGCAAGTTTTCCTTGACCAACCAAGACAAAACTTCTAACTTCTATCTTCACTAGGAAGTCGACATTCCTTTACGCCCTCCCAAGCTCTCCCATAAGCTCAAATGAGTGACGAGAGGAGACTTATTTCTCATTCCTGGGAAGTTTGTAAACCGGGATGAGCTCCCTTGCCAGGGCTGATACCCTGGCCTGCTGGCTGCAGGGACAGCCATGGGCCTGGTGACCATCTCTTCTAGCCCGAGGCCCCCACAGAGCCTCGGATGGTTTTCCTCATGGGAGGGAGGAGACGCCCCAGTGCCCCCTGAAGCTCTCCCTCCCCTCGTTACCAGCAATCGTAACACTAGTTGCCATTAAAAGACACTTCCCTAGCAGGCACTGGAACACCTAGTGTCACAAGCTCTCTCAGTAACCTGGCAACGTGTTTTATCTGATTTGTAAAAGCCCAAAAGGGTTAATGTCCCCATAGCAATAAGTAGTAGAGTTTGGGCTCAGTCCAGCTGTATTTGCATCTAACCCCCCGTTCTCGCATTGCAGCATGTACTAGTAGCTCTCACGACAGGCCAGCCTGGGTTACCCAGCGAAGGTCCACGATGTGCAGTCCGACTGCCGTCTCTGTTTCTCTGCCAGATGGTGACTCACTTCAAGGCAACGATGCGCAAGGTAGGGTGGGTTTCAGAGAGTCCGAGCCTGGCTCTGAATCCCAAGGCTGCTTCTTTTCGGCTGTGTGACTTTCCACAAATAATTTAACCTCTCTGGGTCTGTTTCCTATTCTGCAAGATGGGGATACTGCCCACCTACCGCAGGGACCTCCTGGGACAAACTTCATCCTCGAGAAGCTCCTAGCACCACGCTGGCTCATGGTAAGCAGTCAACAAATAGTCACTGTCATATTGCCCTGTTCCTTGGTGTGCAACACGGGGCTAAGGCTGAGTCCCCAGTCAACGAAGAGAAAGAAGGCTACTGAGTCAACGAGGAGAGGGAGCGCGATGACATCCTGTCAAAGTGCTGGGTGAAACTGCCGGTGCTGCTGTTACAGGCGGGAGATTTCCAGATGGAGCGCATCAATGGGACAGTGAGTCCAATAGCTCAGTCCCCTAGGGGGTCACCCCCCACCCACTGCAGTTTTGGGTTCCCTTGCCTTCAAGGGCCACCCACATCAGGAAAGTGCCAAGTCTCCCCTCCTGCTGGCGTGCCTCAGACCTCCCCTGTGCTGTTTCTTTGGGACAGCAAAGCAGCTGTCTGGAAGGTACCCAGGGCAGTCCTTCCAAGGCCGGGATGCCAGAATGACGAACCCCGCCAAACATATGGACCCACAACTCAGTGAAGCCAACAGCTGGCCCACTGACGGACTCCTCCTCCGCTCCTTGGATAACTCTAGCGACCAGAAGACAGTCTCAGCAACTTATAGACATTTTCCCAGGATATCCCAGTCTCTAAGGGAATGACTCGCCCCTTTCTCACACACTCAAATCCCTTTTCTTGGAAGACCAATTGTTGCGTGGGTGCATGCAAGCACACAGGCAAACACACATTTAAAATCTGTCCCATGTATGATAAAATACAGTTTCAGCAACAAATCTAATAATAGCAAGAACTAATATTTCATTAATATGTGCTAAGTAAGAAGTAGCTATTCTGTCCATCATCTCATCCGCCCTCACAACAACCCTTGTGAGAGGGGCTCAGCTGTCCCATTTTACAGATGAGGTAACAGAGGTGGGCTGACTGGTGAAGGTCAGGCTGCTGGTCAGCAGCACAGATCTGAAGACCCTGGTGTCCAGGAGCCCAAGTTCCTGTCTGCGGTGCCTCCTTGGGTAACTGTGGCGATGAGAAGACAGACCCTGACCCGGTCATTTCTTCTCCCGTGGGCACTTGCTCCCCCAGTGCCAAGGGAGTGAACCTGCTGGTGGGGTTTCCCTGAGTTGGCTATGGCTTCTTTTCTTGGGCTATGTATTGACCAGGAGAGGCTGTTTTCTGCTGCTGGCGTCCATGAGCCGGGAGGCTCAGGAAGGAAGCTGAAGTTACTCTGGAACTTTCTAACATGACTCGCTGACTTCCCAGGGCGGCTCAGCCCCAGGCAGGCGTCCCATCCCCTGGGCCCAGAGCCCGGGAACCGAGCCTCCAAGTTCAGCTTGCTTCCTCGGGCGCAGATATTCAGAACTTGAAATTTCCCACATTCCCACCACACCAAAGCGAGGTTGTATTTTTGTCCTCTTCCAAAGATGCCAAAGGAATTTTTCTTCCCGCCTCGCCCCCCAAACGTTCTCCAAAAATAAACAGGAAAAGTGAAAACCATTTTGCCCTGTAAGCTGAGAATAGAAAAGCCAACACTCAGGGTGGCGTTTCCAAACGTTACAGCACAGTGAATGTGCGGGTCTGTCGCAACACCTTTTGGCAACCTTGGAGGTACAGTACAGTAGGTGATATTTCTCACCCCAAACTCCTCATTGAGCTTAGATTCTCTTGTTTCTTTTTCTTTAAAGCCAGAAGCTGAAATAGGTAGGAGGCCTTGATAAATGAACACCTGGGTTGGAATTCTGAATGAACAAACCACCCCAAGCAAACAAAGCATTAAAATATACAGACAATTTAGTGGAACAGAGTCGACAGGGGCTCAAGATCTACTAAAATGATCACGTAACAGTTGAAGCCAAGGAGAGGAAGGGGAGGGTTTACCCTGTAACTGGTGAAGTCTACCAAGAACTAAGCACAATTGTCGAGGTACAGGAAATAGTCTCAACTCATAGAATTGTCTGCACCCAGGATTGTCCACTGCCCTGGTCTCAGCTGCCCAGACCTCTGTGTCTGTACCTTCCGAAGCCTCCATCTGCATGGCTAACAAGTCCTACTCACAGCCATCGACAACATCATGAACACCTTCCTCATCATTTCTGGACAGTCCCAGTGAGAAAAGAACACAGCAGTGTAGCTAGAAACACCTGATTCAAACCCCAGCTCCAGGATGTGGGGCAGTAAGAGAACTCTGACCTTCACTTTCCTCATCTGTAATATGGGGATAAAATTTCCCCGCAAGAATGATTGGATTGAAAGAGATGACACACATAAAAAGGGCTTTATAAACTGCTTAATTGGTCCAAATATAAGTATTTTGCTGAGCTAAAACCTACTGCTGGTAACTCACCCTGTGGCCACAGGTACCGAGACATCACACAGAGATGTTCTAATCTTGCCATCAGGACTTCTGAGCCCTCCCTCCTCCTGTATAAGCAGCCCCAATCACTCAGATATTCTGGGGGTTGGCGGGGAGTCTCAGGTTTGCTTCTGGTACCACCTGGGTTCCCCTCTTGGGAGGGGCTGTGTTTGAGGGAGTGACGCTTGGATTTTGTTCAGCTGGGATCGAGCCTCAGTGCCTTTGCACGAGGCCTTTTCTTTTTTGCAAGGCAGCCTTTTGTAAAGCATCTCATCACACAGGTCCTAGCCCGTGCCTCATCATGCTCCACAGCATGAATTCAAGGCCTGTGAACACTAAGGTTAGAGAGTTGGTGTCCTCTTTGTCTGTGTGACCCTGACCCACTCATTTCCCCTTCCATGGGCACTTGCTCCCCCAGGAGGAAAAGGTGAATGATGTCATCACTGGACCTATCCATTGGAACTATTACATACAGATTTTCACCAACTGAATTTGACTGTGAACCCTTCCCCACGTCCCCTTTAACTTCTCAGCACAGCTTTTCAGGGATTATTTGGAAAGAACCTGGACTAGAGCCCTGCATAGCTGACATACTGTGCATTTATGTGCTCCTTAAGGCCCAGAGACCTTTTTGTAATCCTTGCGTCAGCCCAAGTTGGCAATAGCCCTTGTTGCTTCCACGTACTTGACAGAGCACCGCCAGTCCTCTGACTGCCATTTGGCTGAGCCACTTTACCTGCTTAATGAACACCCATGCTGCAACCTCAGGGCACCCCAGGGTCTTAAAGATGGCAGAGCTCTCTGGCTTCCATGCATTTGTGCAGCCGTTTGCAGCCCCCAAAGGGGAGGCGCTGTTCACAGCAGTTTAGTAGCAGTAAAGGGCCTTCAGGTTGAACACTCTTTCCTACCAGGGCTGTTTTAATCTCCTTAGCAACCTTTGTCCACTGCACCCAGATGGAGTGGGGGAGACTGCCAGTGCGGTCCCTCCCCTTGCTGAGCACCAGTTTCCTCATCTGTAAAATGGGAATGAGAGTTTTTGTGTGCAATACTTTAAATCATAGGGTTTCTGTGTGTCTGAGAACGTAACACACATCCTTAGAATGGCATCTAGCATGCAGTAAGCAGTTATTTTGCACTTTTCAGAACATTGTCCAAAAAAAATCACACCCTTAGCTCCCGGCCCCCCTCCTACACATCACTGGCACCTAATGGCAGGCCCGAGTAACTACAGGTGTGAGTACCCAAAGCTCCAAACCCATGTGCTTAGCTGACCTCAGTTCAGGGATTCTATTATGTTGTCCAAGCAAGGTCAGCCAGGATCTGCCTCAGCTTTTCCAAGCACTTCCATATTACCATCTAATTTTATCCCTGTGCCAACCTTTGAAGGTGAATTGGTTAGCAATAGTGAGAAAGGGCAGATCAGAGCCAGTGGCGAAGCAGGGACAAGACCTCCCCAGGACAGTACATCCCTCAAGGTCAGAATATTTCTTACCTACGACACCCCCTGTACCTATGACATTGCTTGGAACATAGTAGGTGCTCAATAAATATCTGCAGAATAAATGACAATTTTAGGAAGCCCCAGTCTTAGGCAGGTCCCTCTCCAGTTTAGAAGTCCACATGGTGAAGGGCTCCAGGTGACACAGTGACAACACTGCTCCAGAAATAAGTTGAAAAGGAGGCCCTCCCCATTTCCTCCCAATCTGTGTACATGAGTGTCCTGGCCTTCCACTCCCCTTACTGGAAAAGGGTTCTTCCTGGGTCTTCAATCCTTCTTCTCTAGCCCTTCCTACTCCCCAGAAATGGTCACAACAGACCCGTAGAGGGCAAAGAGCAAGGACTGAACCACAAGAAGAGTGTAGGCTGAATATTTTGCTGGGAGAGAATTGAAAAGTGGCCCAGACTAGGACATGGACTGAATGTTAATGTCCCTCAATAGCACATGTTGCAACCTACTTCCCAATGTGGTGGTATTATGGAGGTGGGGTCTTTGGAAAGTGATTAGGCCATGAGGGTTGAGCCCTCATGAATGGGAATTGTGCCCTTACTAGGTGTACTGGTTAATAATGCAGATTTTTTTCAACACATATGTTGATATATATACGATTTGATATGTATGCTATTTTGTTGTATTGACAACAAGCTTCAAAACTTCATATGTCAAATTTTCTGAAGGTGTTAACATCATAGATATTTTTTACACTTAAAAATGTCGAATTTCGTGCCAAAAACAAAAGAGCATTTGCGGGAAGTTTTAATTCATTACTTTATTTTGAAGAAAAGTGCTGCTGAAAGTTATCATATACTTCGGGAAGCTTATGGTGAACATGCTCCATCTCAAGATACTTGTGAACACTGGTTTAAACACTTTAAAAGTGATGATTTTGATGTGACAGACATAGAACGTCCAGGTCAACTGAAAAAGTTTGAAGACCAACAATTACAAGCATTATTGGATGAAACTCAAAAAGAACTTGTAGAAAGATTAAATGTTGCTCAGCAAACAATTGCCGATCATTTACAAGCAATGGGAAAGATTTTAAAGGAAGGAAAATGGGTGAAATGTGTAGCTAGCGATGGACATTACTTTGAATAAAGCACTTTTGATGTTTCTCTTGAAATTATCGTGTTTTCTTTGATTACAAAATCCGAATTTTTAACCGGTTAACAAGTAATCCGCATTAACCAGTTAATAATTCGAATTGATAACTGATTAATAATGCAGATTACTTGATGACTGATTAATAATGTGGATTTATTGATAACCAGTTAAAAATGCAGATTTATTGATAACCAATTAATAATGTGGATTAATTGATAACCTGTTAAGTTATTAACTGGCCTCAAGTTATTGTGAGATGACTTGTGTTTATTGGGCTGTGTCTTGACCTTGACATACTCTAGGCCTGGCACACAGGGTCACGGCTTTATAACCCCTAATGTGGATTAATTGATAACTGGTTAATAACCGGTTAACATATGTGTAACTCCATCTATTGAAAAAAATCCGCATTATTAACCAGTACACCTACGGTAGTATAAGAGACCCTCCTTCCGCCATGTGAGGGTCTAGTAAGAAGAAGGCCATCTATGGACCAGGAAGCTGGCTCTCACCAGACACTGGGTCTGCCAGTGCCTTATCTTGGACTTCCAGCCTCCAGAACCATGAGAAATATATTTCTCTATTTTGTAAGCCGCCCAGTCTATGGTACTCTGCTGTGGCAGCCTCAGCTGAAGGAGTCAGAGTATACAGAAAAGCAAGAGAGACAGGCTGGTGTAGCTCAGCTGTTGAGCCTCGACCTAGGAGCCAAGAGGTCGCTGGTTCAAGTGCACATGCCCAGGTGGTGGGTTCGATCCCCAGTGGGGGTCGTGTAGAGGCAGCCATCCATGACGTCCTCTCTCATCGATGTTTCTATCTCTCTATCCCTCTTCCTTCCTCTCTCTAAAAATCAATAACAATATATTGAAAAAGAAAAGCAAGAGAATAACTACAGGAGAGCAGTTACCTGGGCTAAGGGGTGGGGATGGGGCTTCAAAGGCAGTATCCTCTTCTGTTTCTTAAGCTAGGCCATAGGGACATCAATATTTAAACTGCACACATTTGTTATAAATACTCTTCACTATGAAAGAGTATTATTATGGAAAACTTTTCATAATAAATATTTTAAAAGAAATATAGGAGAAGCCGATTCTGTACGTGCAGCAGAGGGAACACAGGCAAAGCAGGTTTCAGGAGGTTGTGCTGTGGATTTGGTGTCTCTTGTAGCATCTGAGAAATGTTAAGTGAAGGCCTCAAGTTATTGTGAGATGACTTGTGTTTATTGGGCTGTGTCTTGACCTTGACATACTCCAGGCCTGGAACACAGGGTCACGGCTTTATAACCCCTACATTGCCTTGACGTTGCAACCCACGGATAAGGCTGACAGGCTTTTGATCAATGGAAGCAGAATTCAAGAAAAAGCTGCATCCCAGAGGGGCTGGGTAACCCCGAACAGGTGCCTCCCTTTTTCTGTGCTCCTTGTCTGACGGGAATAAAATATGCTCTTTGCCTCACCTTCCTCTCAGGTCCCGTGTGAGGATTAAATGAGAACATGTATATGAGGGTGCTTCGTAAACCAGAAAACACAGTGTCACTGTAGAATGACTATTTCCATAATGACTCCTGGCAGCAAAGTACTCTGAAAATGATATAAAGTGTCCTCAAAACGGGAGGCATTTGTGTTATGACTGGGCATAACTTTCAGCCAAGGTTTTCTAGAATGGAATCAAGTTCTCATACCACTCCAGCCAAAACGGGTGGAAAGTACACTTAACAGCTGTCTTCTAGTTCCACAAGATTTATGATGGGAAGCTATAGAGCACCATCGTTAAGAACCGGACTTCAGGCCAAACAGTGTGTGTTCAAATCCCAGCACCACTGCTTACAAGCTTGGACCAAGTATGACCTCGGAGCAAGTTGGTTCACCTCTCCAAGACACAGACAGACCTCTTATGGGAAAAGAATGGCTATGCCATAGAGCATTTATGAGCATTACATGTGTTAGTATGTAAAGTGCTTGCATAGTACCCAGTTTGGAGTAAGCCTTATATTAGTAGGACATAGTCTCCATTTCCTGAGGTGAAAAGTTAAACATGAGGCACAATTGCAGTCATCAGTTGGGAAGCTGGATCAGACGCTTGGAAACACTTCCTTGCAAGGTTGCATAGTGTTCACCATGGAGCTTGGAGTATTCCCCCATTAGTGCCTTCCTGGACAACGGTAGGCGAGTGCAGTGGCAACCTTTTCAGCAATGCTGAAGCTTGAACACTTTCTAGGTCCCCCTTTCAAAAATACATAGCAAAAGATCCCTGGCTCCAGGAGAAGCCAGAAGCTGAGCTAGATAAAGGCTTGGGAAATGCTGACCAGTGGCCCACAGTCTTGTCATTGTTCGTGAATCTGTGGGTGTCATGAAGGTTCAAGCAATGACATGTGTGAAATCCCCAGGTGATACCTGACACACAATGAGCTCTGTAGTCATTGCTATTCTTCTATGTGTCCACCTGCCCATCCTCAAGTGATCATTGTCAGCAGCACTGTCCAAAGTAAATTTCCATCATGACACACGTGTTCCAGACCTGTACTGTCCATGTGTCCAACTGGCCATGTGAGGCTGTCGAGCACTGGAAATGTGACTAGTGTGACTCGGGTAATTTAACTATTTTCCTTATTTAAAATTTTTTTTCAATACAATCGACACTCAATATTATATTAGTTTTAGGTGTACAGCACAGCAGATAGGTTAGACAGCTATATAACTTACAAAGTGATCTCCCCAAGCGATTACAAGTATTCAATTGCTTTTTAAAAAGTGATTTGATTTTAATTAATTTAAATAGCTGCCTATGACTCGTAGCTACCATATTGAACAATACAGTATAAGTAGGCACATCACTTCTTGGCTCACCATCGTTCCAGGTTTCTAATCCTTCTGACGTGCGTCCAAGCCCAGCACCGTCTCCAGGTGAGGGTGCTCTCTGTGCACACGCTGCCCGGCAGCCACTGTGTCACAGCATTGACCTGTACACACTGGCTTGTGCCTCTGTCCCTCTGTTTCAAATGCCCCTTTTGCCTTGTCTGCCTGCAATCTCTTCAGGAAGCTTTCTCAGGCTTCTTCCCATCCAAGCAGGGGTAAGGAGACCACCTCTGTCTCCCCCGGCCTCCAGAGCTTTTCCTCACCCTGGTATTTACCCAGCAAGTTGTCCTTGACTGATTACTGGCCTGGCTCCCTTTCTAGTTGCTTCCCGAGGGGTGCTCAGGGCCATGTTGCAAGCATACCCCAGTGCCCTGCGCAGGGCTTGGCTATGGCTGGGACACAGTGCTCTGTACGACACAGCCCTTCCTTGTGACCCCACACTGCTCTCTTTGAGGAGGAAGCACTGACACCCACTAAGGCCCTTCCCCTTCCCAGGCTGGTCCCCTTAGCATCGCTGGCGTACACATCAGCCAGCGATTGTAAGATGCATCATTGATCCGGTAACAGCTTTTTTGAGAAAAGGAAACAAACAAGCACAACGTATAAATGACACATTGATTGTCAGACACTTTCTGCTTTCAGAAATGTCAAAATGTAAAGGGAAAAAAATTGCTTGATATAGTGAGCTGGGCTCTGGGGAGTTGTCCCTCTGGAGAATCATTCGGTGGTGGCTCATGAAGGGCACCTCTGCGCTCCTCGCTCTTACTCTCCTCTTTCTTATGCCAAGGGCTCTCTCATTGGGCCCCCAGACCAGGAGGATTCAGCTGTGTCCTATGGTTTTTTGAATAAATCAAATGGATAAAACATTTGAATAAAATGTTTTTCTGGTTATAAACAATAATACATATTATTGTACAAAATCCTATTTCATTGCAGGATCTTTGCATTGGCTGTTCCTTCTTCCTAGAGCACACTTATCCCAGAATTCATCTGGGAGCCATCCCGGCTGAAGTTGGTCTCACCCTCCCCCTGTCAGTTTCTCTCCAATTAACTATCTCATTTTCTTCCCAGCACTTATCAGCATTTGGAATTAATTATGTATTTGTTTATTCCCTGTCTCTTCCCAACAAGACTGTAAGCTTCGCCAAAGCAAGGATTTTCTCTAGTAGGTACTCGAGAAATTTTTGTAACTCAAAATACAGGAAAGCATAAAGAAAATACGACAGACTCCCTGTGGCCCCACCACTCAGAGAATTGCAATTAACATTTTTGTGCACAGCAATCCTTCCAGTCATTTTCTGCCTGTGTGTGCTCACACACAATTTTTTTAAACGATGCAACTTGTCTATCTATATTACTTTATAATCTGTGTTTTTTTCCATCTACTTACTATATCATCAATATCTTTCACAGCCACATACATAGCTGGCCAGCTCTGTGTTAAAGGGGGCATGCTATTTCCATGAATGGGGTAATCCTAATTGACTTAACCAGCCCCAGAAGGTGGCATTTAGGTTGTTCCAGTCCTCGGTGATGACACGCAATGCTTCAAAGGAGCATCTTTGTACAAATACCTTTGCATGATTGTGTACTTAAGGCTATCAGAGGACTTAGTACTGGACTTGGGATAAATAGTGAGAAATCCTACTATACACTAGAACTCTTTTGCAAGGTCCAGAGGAAGCTGAGGAAGAGATAGGAAGCAGGCCCATCTCTATCCCTTGGGCAACTGCTGTCTGTTGGAGAGCTTTACAACATCCGCCAGGGGCCCAGCACTCAAGGCCAGCACCCTGGTGCAGTTCTCAGTCTTACCTGAACAGCCACCTGGAGCTAGTGGCTAAGCCATTAGAGGCTTTGTGATATAGCCATATGGAAGATATCATTTTTAAAAAATGAATTTTCTTGAAAGGTTGTATCTTGAAATATATAGATACATGCATGCACAGCCAGTAGCATTCAATTTATCATAAAATTTTGTAATTTACGTGACTCAAAGCACAAGTATGAGCCACCAATTCACTCTAATTTCAGTTCAAAAGGGTGAAATCACTATTTCCCCCCCTCAACCATGTAATAGCTCATGTAAAACCAATGGATAAAATTTGGCTTCATTTGGAACTCTCTTTCCTGTCATTGCTTCCTGGCGATTCATGTTACCTGTGAGCCCAAACAAATCCAGTCTGACATTAGGTAAAATCCTCTAATATGGAAACCTGGGAACAAACAATGTATGAAAATATGGCCTTCACCATCCTCTAAGAGTCTAAGGGTTCACACCATCAAAATCTGATTCTCTCTGCCCCTCCCAGTTCTGGTATCAACTGCTTTCACCGGAGTCAGATACAGAGTGGTACTGGTCCTTCATATGTAAACAGCACGTCACAGGCTATCATGCACCTTCCCTCCTTTACCACACCTGATCCTCATAATGCCTTGAGAGGCTGGCTGGGCAGGATCATTGGGCTTATTTTACAGATTAATCAGTTGAGGCTCAGAATAAGAAAGGGACTTGTCCAAGGTCACACAGCAAATAAGAGATAGAGTTGAGGCCAAGTCTATATCTCTGACTCCTAGTTCAGAGCCTTTTCCATTGTATCAGGGTAGAGCTGGAGGGGCCTGCTAAGTGGGCTAGGCTGGTCATTGCCTATCTCCCTTCATCTTCCCCTGGCCAGTTCCAGCCCCATGAAGCTGACCTAACAGAGTCCCCAAACTTCACCTTGGTAAGTATTGACTTAACCAGAAAAGTAAAGGGCTGACTCTGGCCAGCAGTCCATAAGAGTGAGGTAATCATATAGCTGGGTGGTTGAGAGAATCAGCTTAGTGCTAGGCAGCTTCTGGTCACTATTGTGAATGAATGGTGGCTAGGAAACAGTAATTGTGTACTTTAATAGGTTCACTTAGCAAAATACACAGTTGGCAACTAACTTTTATTTTGAAATTTTGCTTTTCCATGAAATCTCAAAATCTGAAAGCCACTGACGTTTATAACCACAACAAGAAGTTTTATTATTATTTTTTTAATTACCTAGATTCTAGTTCCTGTGCTAATATATCACTTGCACCCTTTCTTCAAGCCTCAGGATGGGTGGATGAAGTAAGAATTATCTCTCTTTTATACACCAGGAAACTGAGGCCCAGAGAGGTTAAATAATTTGCCCCCAGTCACACAGCTAACAAGTACCAAAGGATTCTCACCCAAGTCTGTCTAGCTCCAAAGCATAGCTACTTGGAGGAGGAGAAATTGCCCCAGCATAACTAAGCAAGAATGTGTTTGTTCACTCACTCACTCACTCACTCTTTCATTAAATCTTTGCTGGAAAGAAAGTATTGGGGATGGGCAGTCTGGAGTCCTGGCTGTGACCTTTATCATCTGAGTGACCAGCTGGCTGCCTAATCTCTCATAGCCTTGACATCTCCACTGTAATGTGAGAATATAACATTTTTCTAAAGGGCCTGCTGTGAAGACTAGCTGCATTAGCTTGTGTGGAGAGGGGCCAGCAGTGCCTGACACATAGTAGGTGCTTGATGGACACCAGTCCCCTGCCTGTGCAGGTCACCAACCCTCAGGGTTTGGGGTTGGAAATGCCCGTTGATATCATCTCCCTCTTTATAGACAAGCAAATCAAGGCTCAGAGATGGGACCAGAAATCACATCTCCTCACCCCTCATATTTTGCTTTTTCTATGACAGAAGGTTAATGAATACTTCTTCAAAGCTTCAACCAAGTAAACGGTAATGTAAATAGAATGGAGATAAACGAGAGCATTAATAATATGTTGTTGGGTAGTTTAAAAGAAAACAATAATGTTTTTGACCAAAGAGTAATTGTCTAAAATATACTTTCTTATTTATCAAGCCAGTATCCGCACTTACTCTGTGCCTGCCAGGTAATAACTAAGGACTTAAGAAACATAAACTCATTTAATCATCATTACAATCCTACGATAGTCACTACTGCTATCATCCCCATTTTACAGAGGAAGAAGCTGAGGTAGTGAAAGGTTAATTAAATTGCTCAGGGCCCTATAACTAGAAAATTGGCAGAGCTTGGATTTGAACCCAAGCAGTCTGGCTCTAGAGTCTATCATAATCACTGTGCCACGCCACATCTCACTCAGAATTGCTTTCTACAATGTAGTAAGAGTGTTCCTACACATAACTTGAGAACATTTATGATCCTCATAATCATATGGAAATAAAAACAATACAAACAGACAGTTCCCTCTGTGATTCTTTTGTGAAACTTAATAGTACCTACCCAAGTTTCCAAAAAAGCCATTCTCCTTCTCCCTCTTCTCCATTACCTATGCCACTCTCTTCACCTGGAATACTTTTCCTCTCTTGTCTGACTTTGAGCCTTGTCCTTCAGGACCCAGCCTGAGTGTCGCCAGCTCTGGGGACAGTTTTCAGATGATGTCTCCTCGCAGTGCCCTGGGTCAGTGTTAGGGTTAGAGTTAAGGTAAGAATTACTGCATCCTATGATGAGGAATATCAGGAAGATGATGATTTTGTTGAAGGAACTTTCTCAGTGGTCTCAGATCACCCCGTTAATCCATGATGCCCAGGAATAAGATCAACCATTCCTCCACTGAGGTGTAGATATGTCTTTAACACCTTTAAAACCCCAGACATTTATGGAGTGCCTTCTTGCTACCTGCCATTGCATTAACTAAGCACCACAAGCCTTGGGGGAAACACTGTCACCCTGTTTGAGCAAGGAAGACCCTGTGTGAAAAAGTTGGGTAACTGGTGTGAGGCCACATGACCTGCTGAGGCAGAACTGAGGCCTGAAACCAGAATCCCAAACCCCTTGTTTGAGGGAAAGCTCTCCATGCAACTGTCAGAATAAAAACTGATTCCAGCAAGAATCAGTAATAGATGCTAAACCGAGGGGGTGTGATTTGATGAGGAACAGGATGTTTACATAGTCTTGAAGTAACTCCCTATAAAAAACTTATTACAGAGAGGAAAAGAGGTCCATGGAAGGAACTGGAAATCATCTGTGATGGTTAGTTTTGTGTGTGAACTTGGCTGGGCCATAGCACCCAGTTACTTACGCAGACTCCTAGATGGTGGTGCTGTAGAAGAGTTTTGTGGACGTGGTTGACATCTACATATAATCAATTGATTTTAAGTAGAGCAGATTATCCTCAGTAATGTGGTGAGCCTCATCCAATCTGTTGAAAGACCTTCAGAGCACAAACAGGTTTCCCAGAGAAAGGAATTCTACCTCAGAACTGAGGCACCGGCCCTGGCCCGAGGTCCAGCCCCCTGCCTGCCAGGTTGCCCTACAGATTCAGACTCGCCAGCTCCACAATCGTTGGAGCCAATTCCTTAAAGAAAATCTGTATCTCCATCTACATTTTCATATGCTATTTGCCCTGGTTGATGCACCATCTTAACCAAGTGATCACAATGAACATCACCAGGAAGGGGCCCTCAAATATTATCCCCTCAGAAGCACAAGAATCATTTAGATGGTATTACTTTTGCTAGTGGAACATGGTACAAATATTAATTGGACAATAAAAGATCTGTCCTCTTTCCTTGGGAGCTCACAGGCCGATGGTGGCACTGCCCACTGGGCCGGGTAACCATCATACACCCAACCAGAGAAGGACTCGTGTGGGGTGAATGTGTTCAGATGAGGATCTGTTCTTCATCTGTCCCCTCCTTCTCCCTGCATCCCTCCCGCTCCTCTTCCTCTTCTCCCCAACAAGCACACACTGACTTGCAAACACCCATAGTTGGCAATTTCCTCCCTGCCACCAGTAGGCCCAGGATAGCTGCATGGTCTTGGTGTGATGATGCCAGCGCAGCCGTGAGTCACCGTGCACACATCTGTGGATTCCTGTCAGAGCTGCTTATCCAGCTAAGGAGGGATGTGGACACTGAAGGCAGTGAGCAAGGATGGGTGACAGTCCAAGACACCAAGGTGCCAGCTACCTTTCTGAGCTGCAGGTGGTTTTTATGGAAGCAGAATACTGCCACTTATTATTTATTTCACTTTTCATTTTTAAAATGGGATTAATACAGCTCGCCAAAACATTTGGCCAACCACGCATTATTTATGAAGCCGCCCTGGCAGGTTGGTGCGATGGCCTAATTGCCACGAGGGCAGAGCAGCCGCGTGAAGTGAGCTCCCTCCGCCTGAGTGTGGACCAGCCTCACTGTATGGGCTATGCAGGCATTGGTTCTTGCTGGGAGATGCCCAGGGCATGAGCCCAGGAGGGCTTCTCCAGGAAGCAAGGGGTGCAGAGAACTGTGGAGCCAGGCAGGCAGGCCGAGGGTCAAAGCCCTGCCCACTCAGGTTAACTGGATAAGCTGGGCAACCCCACTCAGCCTCTATTTCCCCATACGTAAAATGGGCATGAAGGGCTTCAAGGGTCAATGAGAGGGTTTAATAAAGTTCACATTTGGAAAATGCTGCCCAGTGCCTTCCAATAATACGTACTCAGATACCTGCAGTTTAATGTTTACAAGAGGGTGGCATCCTGGTAGAACAAAGCTTGGTGTGTTTTTAAAAATATTTTTTATTAATTTCAGAGAGGAAGGGAGAGGGAGAGAAGGATAGAAACATCAGTGATGAAAGAGGATTTGATCGGCTGCCTCCTGCATGCCCCCTAGTGGGGATCGAGCCTGCAACCCAGGTATGTGCCCTGACAGGAATTGAACCGTGACCTCCTGGTTCATAGGTTGATGCTCAACCACCAAGCCACGCTGGCTGCACCAAAGCTTGGTTTTGAATGTTATCTTTGCTGTTTATTCCCCAGGTAACTCTGGGCAATTATTGAGCCTCTCTGTGCCTCAGTTCCCTCTGTAAAATGGGTTTACTCACAGGGTTGCAGTAAGGATTAAATGAGATAATCCATACCTGGCATTCCATCAGTGGCCAATATAGCTGCTATTATTGTTGTTGTAATTTCTTCCCTTATATTCTGCCCAATTCCTTCTATAGCCTGGACCCAAAAGACATTCCCTGCTGGCGAAGTCCTAAATATCACCTCTTCTGCAGAGTCTCCCTGATCCCTTGAGTAGAAATAATAACATCCCCCTCTCTGCAGCTGAGATGCTCTGTACAACTCCATCATGACCACTCTCAGGGTCTGAGCCCTCCCAGCTTTATAGGGGACCCTCTCACCTGTACGACCTTCAGGGTGGGGCCAGGTTTTATCCATTGCTGCAAACCTGCCACATAGCTGCTCAGCCCTATGCACTCTCAGCACACAGAGAAGATGGTAACATTGTTCCTAACCAGCATGGAGCACAGGGGTCGAGGGCTGTGTCCCCCTGTAACTCATTCCCAGCACACTGAGCACCCTGGGTGGGTAGCTCTGGCCTGGTGTCAGGAGTCCCTTGGCACCCAGGAGGTGCCAGGGGAGTGAATGTGTGCTGCTGAGAGAAAGGCGGACCACAAAGATTTTCTTAGCAGCTGCCCCCTCTTCCTGTCAGCAGTTTGCGCAGGACAAGTGGATGTGCTGGGCTAGGAGAGAAAGTGAGTGTCTGCTTGGGGCTCCTGGATCCATAAGCAGAAGAGACCACAGACCCAGCCAGGGTCCATGGGGATGTGCATTTCAGGCGAGTTCCAAAGCTCAGTGCCAAAAAAAGGGGTTGCCCTGAGCCACAGGCTGCCTATCTGGGAGGAAGGTGGAGCTGTGTCTACTTTGGAAGGAAGGGGGACATGCCCTTTGTCAGTAAAGCCCCTGCTTCTGCACCTGCCCCTGCCTTCCCAGGCGATCAGGCCATGGCCATGTCCTGGGCCAATGCTCTCCATCCTCTTTCCGGGCTAACTCATTCACCAAATGGAGTCAGCTCCATTCAACAAGCATACTTAGTGCCTCCTCAATGTGCCAGGACCTGTGCTGGGCATACGGGGCTTAGACATGGGGAAGGCCAGGAGCTCACTCTCAGGAGCCCACTCTCTAGTGGGGAAACTGCCATAGAAACCCAGATATAATACGGTGCCACATAGGCAGTGGATGCCTTATGCACAGGGACACAGGTCACAGAGAAAGGAGAGGTTGAGTGGGTCAAAGAAGACCTCAGAGAGATGCGGCCGGAGCATGGCTTTGAAGAAGTTTGTGAGGTGGAATCAGTGGGAGAAAGGTGCTCCAGCAGAGGGACCAACACTGGAAGATATGGGGCTATCTATGAAAAATATGGTCTATGTAAGGAACTCCAAGTTCACTGTGGGAGGGCAAGGTGTGAGCAGAGAGGTGGGGTGGGCGATGAGGCCGCAGAAGTAATTTCAACCTGCCTCACCTCGGTGTGGCTGCAGAGGATTGGTCTTTTCAGCCCAACCATGAACGTGTCCTGCCACGGGCAGTACCATCTCTGAATGCGTAAAGGAGACCCACCCATGTGAGTACACCTGTGTCTGCTTATGTATGAATAGTATGGCCAGTCAAGTTGTAGAATGTGGGTAGCTGAGCTCTGAGATACTGGAAATTCTGAGAAACTCAGATGGAGCTAGGTGTGATGGGGATTATGGCATGGGAGAAGGTTTGGCAGAGGGCACAGGGAGCTGTGAACTGAGAAAGAGACCGGGTTTCAGTCTCTGTTCCAGTGATGTTGCATATGGTTCAGGCAGGTTGTTCTCTGCTCAGGGACATACAGCTGATGGGGTGTAACAGGGCTGGGCTCACCTGGTGGAGAAGGTACACCATTTCCTAATTCACACAAAGGGGCTGCCTGGGCACCGGGTCAGGCTGGCTGTGGTAGCAGAGTTTCTTTTAAATGGAAGAGCTGGCTCAGGTGACTGCCCTAGTCCCTCCCAGAACTACCGTTACACACACGTGCACACTCAGGTAAGTTCCTCCTTGGTCAAGAGGATCACTGCTAGGGAAGATGGTCCAGTTCAGCCAGACTGGACTCCCACCGTCTGCTTTCCTTTCCCAGGGATCCCACTGGGTCCTCCCATCCAACAAGGCGGAGCCTCACATCCTTCAGGAATCCTTCCAGCCACCCCTACCTCCAGCTCCCTCCCCACTCCCAGGTCCCTTTGGTATAAATGCCCTCTGAGACCAGTCTCTCCTGATGCAGAGTAAGTCAAAGATCAGATCTGCTTCCACAGAGCACCAGCTTGTTTTAGGAGGAAGAGGCCTGGAAATGGGATTCTCACACCATCACTGGATTCAGCAGTTTTCAGGCCTCTATTCCAACCAAATGACCCTCTCAGATGGGAGTGTAAGCTCACTAAAGATAAATGACACACTAATGGCAGCACAAAAGCAAAGATGAAAATCGACTCTTTGTTTTATTGTCTCTGGAGTGACACAGCAGCCAGGCCTAGGGGTCAGAGTTGGCTGGGGGTCAGGGACATAGCTGGACTTCACTCAGGAAAGGGAGGAGCAGGAGGAAGGGGAGGGATGTCTTGGAGTTGATCCAAGACCCAAAGAGGAAAAACACGGAGAAGAAAATTCATGTCTTTTATATCCTGGTTTTCTGAACTTCTTGTGGGGCCTTATCAGAGTTACTCCCCCACTACTGGACTGGTGGTGGTGGTGGTGGTGGTGTGTGTGTGTAAGAGATGGGGGAAGGGACAGGAGGGGGAGCTTCAGATATCATGAAATCCATTTTAATCACTCCCTGCAATCCACAACACTCTGTAATTACAAGGCTCTTATGCTCAAGTACAGAAAAACTCACCGAGAAAGCAACATTAAGCTTGCAAGCGGAAACATGAAAATTTATGAAACGCATAATTAAGGATGCAATGACAATGTTAACTCTCCCCTTTGCCAGCCCAGGCACCGGAGAGCATCAACAAAATGGGCAAATCTAAACCCTGAGGCATCTGCCGCTGATACTGAGACCCCTGACACCTCCACCCAGGCTGGCTCTCTCCCAGGATTCCCACTTGCTATTGCCAAAGGCTGTCTATCCGGGGCCAGCTTCCACAGACTGAGCCCTAGGGGAGGGAGGGGCGACTGGTGTACTTTAGGGAGCAGGAACCAAAGAGCTGTGCTTGAGAAATGATCCCTGTGCTTGGAGTCACCTGCAGAATCCCTGAAAGACATGGCCAGACCTTGACATCCTTTCCCACTAGTGGAGGGAACAGAGGGGTGGGGGTTGCTATTTCCTTCCATCAGTGTCTTGGGCTCCCCAAATGTCCCTCCATTCTTAACCCTTAGCCCAGCACCTCCTCTGTTCTCTCTTCCAGGACCCTCAGTCTGCCTCCATCTCAATCCTTGCTGCCAACCCTACACCCCGAATCCACTCTAAACAGGCCAATCTCCCTAAACATGCATTTAAAAATAAGTCCCCTGCCTCCTCTTTCAATGTCAGGAAAAATAAAGCATGACTCGAAGTTGTAGCTAAAGTGTAATCTTAACTATGTTACATAGAAAAAAAAAATTAAAAAAACTCAGAAAGGGAGAAGGAAATTAACCATACGGCCACTGGTTACTTTTGGATTTGGTACCCAAAGGGCAGGAGGTAAGAGGAGGAGGAAGAGATTAACAGGGCTTCATACCTTCCTTACTGGTACAAATTTTCACAACGAATAAAACTTACAGTCAGGAAAAAAAATGAAATACACTTTAAATGTCACTTCTGTTCAAAATTCGTCTGTGGGTCCTTACTTTCTACATGGCAAAATAGAAACCCGGAGCCTGGTGTTCACAACCTTCTATCCAGTCCTTATCAAAGGGCCGCCGCATGGGTGCATGGCCGTGCGGTGATATGTGGCCCTGCACACAGAGGGCCATGCTTAGTTGGATGCTCTGCAATGGCCATCTTGAAATTCTTTGTCATTTTTTTACAAGGGGCCCCATCTTTTAATTTCACACTGGCCCCCCACAATTATGTCACTGGGCCTGTTCATCAGAGTTTATCAAGAGAAGTAACAGTCCAATGATTCAGAAGAGAACAATGTGGACAGCAACAATTTGGATTGCTGTGCCAGGTGAGGGTCTCCAAGGCAGGGGTCCGATGGTTAGGAAACCACACCATGAGAATTAGAAATGTTTATCCTGGGGATGTGGAGAGCCAGGGGACACTGAGCCAATGTTCACTGAGTACCTTTAGCACTCTTCTAGGCTCGAGGAATATAGCTGTGAACAAAGCAGGCCAAGTCCCTTCTCTTCTGAGCTTTAGTGCCATTCAGGGCAGACCCACAACAAACCAACAATGATCGATGTTAGGTAGGGCTCTGAAGAAAAGTAAATCAAAGTAAGGGAGCCAGAAAAGGCTAGAGGAGGGGCCACACTAGTAGTGTGATTTAGGACCCAATGGAAATGTGCAAGATGTAAACACATACACAGACAATTACAATACACAGTGAGCTTTGCCATGGAGAGGCTCTGTGGGAGCCTAAATGAGGAGCAACCTGTCCAGCCTGGGGTGGACAGAGAAAGGGCTTGGGAGGGGCTGGCATTTAGTCAACTTTGAGTCACCTCTTTATCTTCCCTCCCAAGCCCTGCACCAGCAGAAACCACATCCTATTGATTTTTCTTCCACTCCCACTACAGTTGACTAGCTTGGGTCTTCATTTCCCCTGATTAATTTCAATAAACTTGATCTAGTCTTTTCTTCTCATGCTATACCCTCTACCTTGGGCTTTAGCCTAAATCTTTTTCACTAACTTTAACCCCTTCCTTGAACTCCTAATCTGAATATCCAACTGCCTTTGTTCCTGAGGATTTCTAGCATCTGAAGGAGGGTAAGGTTTGCCAACTTTCCAGCTGGCCTCAGATGCTGTTCCTATCATTCCAAGGTGCCTGTGATCAAGGTTAGGACACTGAGGCACAGTTAGATGGAGAAGACAAAACAATGACAATACACAGTGAGCTTTGGTATGAAGAGGCAAACAAGAGCTTAACATTCCTAATATACACTGAGTGACCAGATTATTATGATCTCTGAATGCATAATAATCTGGCCACTCAGTGTATATCCTATATAATAAAACGCTAATATGCAAATTGTCCCTTCAACTAGGAGTTTGACCAGCAGGCAGGCTGGCCAACTGCCCATGTCCCCTCCCCCTGGCCAGGCTGGCCGGACCCCACCCATGCATGAATTCATGCACCAGGCCTCTAATATATATATATATATATATATATACACACACACACACACACACACACACACACACACACACACACACACTAAGTGGCCAGATTATTATGTGTTCAGAGATCATAATAATCTGGCCACTCAGTGTATAAATCCCCAATTATTATGCTTCAGAAAAGTTGAGTAGCTTGTCCTCACTCACACAGATATTAAGTGGTAGAGCTGGGATTCAGCACCAAAACCTGTTGGTGGTACCTAATGGATGGTATTGCCATAGAGAAAAGAGTGATATCCTTATGTCTAAGTCAAGTTGTTGTTTAACACAACACCTGTGACAGTGCGCTGAAGTAGTAGTATAGCCACACAGATGGGAGACATTTTTAAAAATGTCTCCCCCACCTGAATCTTTATAATCAGGGTTTTATGTTAAACACGCCATGTGAGAGTTGCTTTTTAAAGGACTTGTCCTATAAAGCAAGTAAATGATTTTGTTTCTGAACATGAACAATCAACCCTTATTTACCTACTACGTAGTACATTTGCTGGAGTCAAAAATACATTGTCTGAGGCCAAGTAGACCTTAGGTCCCAATTCCAGTTTGACATCAGCTGCGAGGCCTTGGACGTGTGGGTCACCAGGCCTGTTTCCCTTATTTGTAAAACCAAGATGATTATACCTCACAGGACTTTGGGGTGATAGTAGAAGAACTTTGTGCCATTTTGCATGAATTCACAAGTAAGTAAAATTTTTATTTTCTAGGTGATATAATTTACTCTCTAGTTCAGTTACTTTAAGTTACCTCTCTCATCACCACCACTTCCACCATCATCTTTACCATCATCATTTTATCGGGCTATCCAATTGAACTTTTTATTTTGCTATGATGCTGATGTTGATAATGCAGCTATTCAAATTGCTATCAAATTCAACTCACGCATTTGTGAGGAAACCCTAACCTTAATATTGAGTTTAGCAGTAGCCACACCCTGGCATCCTGACCACACTGTGCCCACGTGGTTTTCTCCTTCATCATCTCTGTCTTCACCTCAGAGCTAGGCACGTATTAGATGTGCATGAGGGGAATCAGCATTCCTCTGGACACGAGTGGTACAAATCTTTCCTGTTTGGGCAAAATGGGCAGGTGGGTAGTTTCAAGGTTGATGTGGAGACCAGGTGGTGTCAAGCCCAGTCTCTGTCAGAGGTGGTCATTCAGATGCTATGAGCATGATTGGGTCTTGCCTAATAGTGACTCAGATGAGTAAGGCTGTCCGGTGCTTGGCTCTGAGCACCAAGTGAAGATCAAACACAACCTTGGCTTAGTCAAGGTTCTGCTTTCTTGAAGGATTCTGGACAAGATGCTCAACCAAACTTTCCATGGTCCCAAAAGATGTGAAAGTCAATCAATAAGTGTAGCTTTTTGCACTTTTCCCTGGAGAGCAGTGGCCACCTTCTCCTGCCATCTGTAGGTCGAAAGCCACTTAAAAAATTGTGGCAAGGTAAGCCTCACTTTGCCTTCCTCAGTTTTGTGGTCTGAGGTCAGTCATTTGACCTTTCTAAGCCTCAGTTTCTTCATCTGTAACATGGGAATAGCTACCTCCCAAGGGTAAGTGAGGGTCAAATGGGATCAGTCATAATTAGCTCTTAACAAACACCAGTTCTCTTTCCCTTTCCCTTCTGACATATCTTTTCAAGGAACATAGATAAAAAGCTCCAGGAGATGAAAATGATTATAAAAGGAATTGGTCAATGACAGGAGAACAGAAACAGGGCCAAACACTGCTGGTGCATGCCAAAGCCCTTCACAGATGCTGTATTGTGCCATTCTTGAATGATTCTGGAGGGAAGATATCACCTAATCCTTACTGTAATAAAATACATATGACATAAATTTACCGTTCTGCACCATTGTTAAGTGTCCAGTTTGGTGGCATTAAGCATTCACATTATTGTGCAACCATCACCACCATCCATCTCCAGAACGCTTCCCATCATGCAAAACTGAAACTCTAAATCCATTCAACAATGACTCCCCACTTCCCCCTCCTCCCAACCTCGGCAACCACCATTCTACTTTCTGTCTCCATGGATTTGATTACTCTAGGTACTTTGTGACTAGTTTATTTTACTTAGCATAATGCCCTCAAGGTTGACCCATGTTGAAGCATGTAGCAAAATTTCTTTCCTTTGTAAATGCTGACTAATATCCCACTGTATGTACATACCACATGTGTTTATCCATTTATCAGTCTATGGACACTTGGGTTTCTTCCACCTCTTGGCTTTTGTGAATAATGCTGCTATGAACATGGGTGTATAAATATTTCTTGGAGTCCATGCTTTTTATTCTTACGGTATATAGCCAGAAAGGAAATTGGTGGATTATACGGAAATCACATTTCTAATTTTTTGAGGAGTTATTATACTATCTACTAGAGTGGCTATTTTACCTAAATCCATTTTTAAAGATGATATTTTTGAGGTTGCAAGGCTGGGCAAGAGGCATGAGGTCCCACAGGGTAGGAAGTAAGGATCAGATGTCAATGGGGCCCAAAGTCCCCTCATTCTACAGAGCAGTGGTTCCCAAAATGTGGGCTCAGCCAGGAACTTCAGAAAATTGAGCCTACTTGTTAAGCGTACAGATTTCTGGGCCCCCAAATCTAGAGAAATAAAATTACTAGGGATGGGAAGGAGGAGGCAGGGGGAGGGGGGTCTGTAATTTTAAAACAACAACAAAAACAAACCAAAGAAACCCAGGGTGTGTCTGGTGGGCAGCCAGGTTTGATAACTTGTTTATTATTGTGATAATTGTCATTGTTGTCCTTGTCTGTAAGCAAAATCATCCTCAGTAGCATTCTTTACCCAGATCAGCTTACTGATTTGTAAACATTTGGGAACAGTGGGAATGTAAGCATTACCCGGAAATCTCAACCCTGGGTTTGCTCTTCAGCAATTGCTGGCTTTCAAAGGGTGACACATTTAGCATCCTAATCAACAAGACATCTGTCAGGCGCCTACCCAGGCCTTTCCTAGGTTCCTAACACTCATTAAGCAGCTCAAGCCATGTGTTCTTAAGTAAGTGTGTACAGAGGCAGGCCTTTGGCATTTTAATCTCATTAGTACATGGAAGCTCTAAGAAGCAGCAGCCTCCGCAGCCCTTTGCCTCTATAGGGTGAAATTCTCCAGAGCCTGAGACTGGCCCCCCATCCCTCTGCCATGGCCCACCCATCCTCTCCAGCTCTGCAACCTCTCATGGGCCCCAGGGAGTGAGTCTGGGAGATCAGAGCTTGAGGACTTCCAGGGCGCTGGCTGCAGATAACCGGATAAAACAGCCCAGGTAATCAGGCTGCCTGCAGCCCAGAACTGATATTGAATTATCTACCCTAGCCTGACTTGTTGAGTTGGCACTGGCCATAGGCACTGCTCCCCGAATGCAACTGTCTGGGTCCCTTCCCCCATCAGTACTCTTGATAGAAGCCAGACAGGCCATGGGGCCTTGGGAAGGGAGCATCCACAGGCAACCTTCCCAGCACAAAGCCCTCATTGTGGGAGGAAGAAGGCACGGGGGAGGTGGAGGGAATGCTTATCTTTTGTCAAGTCCAGCCAGCTGAAGGGACTCCAGCAAAAATAACTTTAAACACTAAAACATGGGGGAATATGCAAACTATGTGACTATGACCATCTTCTTCCCTCGGGCAGAAAGAGCTGGGCTTTCTTTGCAAATGTCCATAGACACACACACACACACACACACACACACACACACATTAACACATTTGCACAGTTATGATTCTGCTCAAATAATGAGGCAAATATAAAACAGACTCCTCCATCCGTCCAATTGTTAGAAGTAAGGCAAGTCCCCCAAGTCAGGGGTTCTGGTAGAATATAAAACATACTCGGGAGCCAGGCAGCAAGGCAAACATCTTGACTTCTACGTAGAAGGGTACGCACACATGGTCTGGAAACGTGTGCACACTGAGCAGGCGGGCTGCTCAGGTTTATAACCCCTGACACATGTGACCTGTCCTTTGCTCTTGACTGGAGCTCAGGTGCACAGTCTTTCGTGATTGGCTAATTCAAAGGGAGAGGATGGTTTTTGCTGTTTCAAGATGGCAGCCCCCAGGGGGGCTGCAAGCCATGCGGCCAACAAGGCGGCTGCCAAGTCATACAGTCCAAAATGGTGGCTGTCTAAATTGTTATTTGACAGAAAAGATGACTTGTTTATTCTCACAATTCCCCCTTTTTCTTTATTTAAACTCTTTTCTTCAAACTCAGCTGACATCCATTGACTTTCCTGCTCTACAGTGTCTAGGAGGAGACTAATTTGCGGTTTGGTCAATGTGGTTTCAATTAACCGTTGGATAAGACATGGGATGATGTGACATCCCATCACTGTAGCTCCTAATCAAAGGGGTGAAGTGGACACCATTGCTCTAGTGCATCAGAGAAAGAACCCTCAATCCCAGGCTCCAGCTCGCTTGTCACTAAAGCTGCCAGTGCCTTAGGGCCTCAGTGACGGTCCATCTGCTGTGTTGTCAGGGATGAATGTGCAGCACTGGCCCCAACATTACACATGTTCCTCCTTTTTCTGCCAGAATCATATCCAAGGCCAACCTACTCTCCCAGGTCATCCTGCTGCTGGCATCTAGCTGTTCACTATCCCTTTAACTGCGTCTCGAGTGTAGTTAATGAGTCTTTGCTGGCTTTAGAAAATATAACTAATCCACCACATTCTTGTTCACAGTGGGCCACCAACACAGGACAGACTCAAACCCTGCAGCAATCTGATTTCTAGCCTTAAACTCCTTGGCACTCCTCCTGGAACCCCAATGGGATCTGTATGTATATGGGGATCAAAGGAGTCCCCTAGACTCTCTCTCCTCTTCCTAGTCTGTCTGTCCATTGAAAAATTTTTACGATATGCCAAAGGGATAGCCAATTATATCAGAGCACAAGTTCCACTCCATTTGCTGGGCAAGGCCACAAGTCAGGGTCCCCCATGACACCACCAGACATCAGCACGGGGTACGGACAGTGCAGCATGATGGGCTTCTGAGGATACTTGGCCATGTATGCATCCGGATACATTTCTCATAAACTCTGACACTGTTCCCCCCCTTGAGAGGCAGGAGATATAGTTTATGTCGGAGGACAGGCTGGATCATTTTGTTTTGTTTTGTTTTGTTTTTTTGCGGGGGGGAGGGGGTGGAGAGGGAGGGGGTCCTAGCTCTTTACCTCTGTTGGAAGGAAACAACAGGGCCAGAGTCTTACAGGAAGTGTTTCCCCAGGAGGTTTCCTCCTGTACAAGTCAAGCACACATTCCATCCCATTACTGTCTGAGGTCCATCCAAATGGGAATGGGATAACTTGGGCCTCTAGCCTTCCTGCCATGCAAGCGTAACAGTCACTTTTATTCAGGGCGTGTACAGAATATTTAATCCATTCCACCCAGGCATTTGTTCCCTTATATCCTACTTCTGTTTGCATGGTGGTGGCAGTGGCCTAGAAGATCTTGTCCTGTGACATCTACTCATAAATCTAGTCCTAGCCAATCTTTTGACCTAAAGGCTGAAATATCCAAGTCATTCAAGTTATCTATAACCAATAATTTAACTGGGTAAGCATGATCCAGATTGTATACATTTCTCCAGCCCACATTGTAAGCCCCTGCAATTTGCCAGATTACTTAAGCAAATAGAGCCCAGTACTTGATGGATATTAAGACAGCTCAGTTTTCAGCATCAGTTTCAAGGGATATGTCCTGGTATGGCTGTCCAAGTTGAGGTGTGTCTAACCTTAACCCATGTGTGATGAGTATGTATAAACCGCTGCATTCTTCCTTAGAGATACATCACCTAAAGTTAGTGTTGCTGCTTCTGTTTCTGGCCCTCCAGGCCAGCCTTTCCCTAAGCCACTTTCTTGAGATGTCAGGCCAACTATTGGTGACAAAATGTAATTTATAATATTTCTTGGCCCAACAGGTCCTCAGGGTCTAACCCAGAGTACTTTCTCATTTGATCTTTTAGTCTTGGTAAATTCGAAAGACCCTTCTTTACCTTGTTGAATATTAAAGGCTTTATTTAGGTTCTGAGACCAGGGAACTGCTTCCCTAATTCCTTTGATGATTAGCTCCCTAAGGTCTCTCATGTACCCTCTATGGTTCATGTTGTTGTGGTCCCACTGGGGCTCCTGATTTGGAAATTTTACCTCTGCTGGAAGTGCCCCAGGGCCAGTCGGGTGTTCTTGTTCCCAGACCACCATAGCTGACCTTTGAATCATTGCTCTCTCTTCTCCCAAGAATAGGATTCCTAAAATGTACATTAATTTGGTCCACATATATACTTGTGGGCCTAGAAATTGATCTAATTGGCCAGCTACACCCTGTGGGTCTTCCAGTAGAGGCTTTAACTCTCTCTCTATCTCTCTCTCTCTCTCTCTTTTTTTTTTTTTTTACTGCTCCAGCTTTTTTTGTAGCCTAGAAAAGCTGGTTTCTGGTGGCGTGGTGGCCAAAAGGCCTGTTGGAGTCTGAGGGGGAGGCTGGGATTGTAAATTGCCATCTTGGCTGTTCCCTCACATCGTCCCTGGGTCACATAGGGAGGGGAAGGCAGGATAAGTGTCTCATTTCTGTCTGCCCTTGTTCTCTTTTAGATTTTTACTGAAAAGCTTTATATCTTAACAACTTTGAGATTTTTTTTAGAGCCAATTATTACCTAAAGCATTTTCTTGACTACTATGATTGCCCTTTCTGTTCAAAGAAAGGACATGCTAATCTGGCTGGGAGTCCTATGCCTCCAGGAACACCCTTGGTATGTGGTCCATCCTCATTCAAGAACTGCCCATTCTCTTGCTGCATGCCCCAAGGTCAGCCTTAGTTCCACCTCGGCTGGCCTGTGCGGGTTTGTGACATCACAAGCAGGCTTGGGCCACCCACTTCCGTCTCGGTCCCATTCCAGTCCCATTCCAGTCCCATTCTAGTCCCATTCCAATCCCATTCTGGTCCCGTCCCGATTAATACCAATGCTGACAACTGGATGGTTAATGGACATGATGCTGGGCAGGGTTCTGCAAATTTCTCCACCTTGCCCAGTTTGGCAAGTACTTGCCTCCCTTTCTGCTGCTTGGAAACCTCAGGCTTTTTTTCTTTCCCCTCCCACTTTGCCTCAGGTGGGAAAGATAATATTTTGTTAACCATAAGCAGTCTTGGAACTGGCTGGCCTTTGTTTTAAACTCCCCTGGATTGCAACCTTTACAAATTTTATGCTTTTAAGTTAATCTTAGAATCTTAAAATTTTAACCCAGCACAGCAAAATCATAAATCAGGGAAGAGCAAATTAAAGTTCCTAAAAGTTATCCAAAATTGCATCAAGACATACAGAAATTTCACTAGCTAAGTAAACAAATTAAATAAAAAAAAACAGACAAAACATCAACATACACTCTCATACATGCACGTGCAACACTAAAAATTTACACCAAGAGCAATGTCTCTGTCCTTGGTTCAGGAACTTGCCTCCCCAGAACCTCAGCATTCTCCCAATGGACTATTTCAGGAGAATGTATTCCCTAGGCCTAGAATTTTTGCTTCCCATCCTCGGCAGGTCCCTTGTGACTATGCACTCAACCCCCCATGTTGGAGGTTTCTCATACTCCCCAAGATCTGCTTTGTTCCTCTCTGGCTGCTTCCCTTGCAGGAGAACGGAACCACAGATCAGAACTCCACACTTGCTTTATGTCCAAGATACATCCCAGTCACATACACCCAACCTCCTAGGACACACAGTCACCAAAGTAGTACTCAGTCCATTTCCTACCTTGGCTCATGCATGAGGTTACCTGATTGCCGCAGGTCTTGCTTGGGCCCTTCCCGCATTGCTGGCTGACTCTTGATTCTGAGCTTGTAGTTGGCTCAGGGATAATGGCTGTCCCTCCTCACCAAGGCTGCTGCAACTTGGCAGCGGGGTGCACTGCCTCAGGAGAAGGGTCCATTTTCCCTGTGGTGACAGACAGTATCCCGGACGAGCCCCCAAATTGTTAGAAATAAGGCGAGCTCCCCAAGTCAGGGGTTCTGGTAGAATATAAAACTCGGGAGCCAGGCAACATCTTAACTTCTACATAGAAGGGCAAGCACACATGGTCTGGAAATGTGTACACACTGAGCAGGCAGGCTGCTTGGGTTTATAACTCTTGATGCATGTGACCTGTCCTTTGCTCCTGACTGGAGCTCAGGTGCACAGTCTTTTGCAATTGGCCAATTCAAAGGGAGGGGTTGACCTTTGCTGTTTCAAGATGGCGGCCCCTTGCCCTAGCCGGTTTGGCTCAGTGGATAGAGCATTGGCCTGTGGACTCAAGGGTCCCGGGTTCGATTCCAGTCAAGGGCATGTGCCTTGGTTGTGGGCACATCCCTAATGGGGGGTGTGCAGGAGGCAGCTGATCGATGCTTCTCTCTCATCGATGTTTCTATCTCTCTATTCCTCTCCATTCCTCTCTGTAAAAAAAATCAATAAAATATATATTTTTAAAAAAAGATGGTGGCCCCTAGGGAAGCTGCAAGCCATGTGGCCAACATGGTGGCTGCCAAGTCATGCAGTCCAAAATGGCGGCTGTCTAAATTGTTCTTTGACAGAAAAGATGACTTGTTTGTACTCACACAATCACTTCATTCAAATTTTAACTTAGTGTCTACCATGGGCCACGCATATGCTGGAGGAAGCAGCAATCATCTAGATCAGAGGGCTTTAACTGGAGGGACATATTACTGCTCGAAAAACCCAGAACCTGTATGTTGGCTCACCAAACACTGTTTATAACTGAATCAATGTCAGACACTGCATATCTAGTGGCTGTTAGGATGAATACACATTGAGTTCAAACATCACCAAATCCACAGCAAGTTCCTGTCATTATATATTTCCTCAGCCAATGAAAGCTGAGAGTATACTAGTAAGTACTAATCACTGGGCGATTTGGACATGCTCTCAACAACAAGAAGTGCAGACTCTTCATACGTGGTTTCATGAGTGGAGATGATAGCAACCACAACCACAGTAAGTAACTAAATCACTTACTAGGTATCAGGGATTATTCTAATTGCTTTATTTGTAAACCCCCACAACAAATCATGAGCTGGACTTTGCCCTTCTTCCATTTTGCAGATGATAAGACTGACCACAATTTGCTCAGGATCACATGCAGTAGGGGAAAAGCTGAGATTCACTCAGAAAATACAGCTGCTGAGTCAGTGTTTTAATTACTCTTGTCATGGTTGGCAGGCTCATTCCCTCCAAACACTCTCATTTTAAAGACGAGGAGACTGAGACATAGAGAGGCCATGGACTGTGCTCAGAGTCACATGGCGAGTGCTTGAGGGAGCTGGGTATTCTAGTCTGGGTGAGGTGTAAATAAACCAGACTTCACCCCAAAGTTAAAATCAAAATAATGTGGGCTTGGGACAAAGGAAAGGCATAGACACTCTAAAGCTCAAAGTAAAACAAACGCTGTCTTCTTCTACAATCTAGAGAAGAGTTTCCTTTTCCTGGGTTATTACTTTGTCTAGGATTCCTTGGGAGAAATTCTTGACCCCTGGGAAGGGAAGCACAGGTTGTGTTGAAGGTACTGGGACTCACAGCTCCTAGATACATTATTTTAGGCATAAAGCAGCCCAGCTCTTTCCTGGCTTAAACAGACATCATTTCTCTCTGATTAGCATCTCACAGCCAGGAAACCCTAGGATTAAGGACCCTGCCCCTCTGAGCAAGTGGTGCCCAATTACCTCCCAATGACTTGTCCCTCATTGCTGGGCTAGACTGAGAGGTTGGCTCAGGAAGTCACTGTTTGTTGGACGACAGGTTCTGTGGAGGCAGCAGGTGGCAGCAGAAAGAGTTTGGGGTCTGCCAGTCTTGGATGGGCATTCTGGACACACTGGCTGTGTGACCACGGACAAGTTTCCTAGCTACTCTAGGTACCAGTTTCTGAATCTATAAATTGAGGGTAATACCTTCCTTGTTTATGAGTCAAGATATGCAAACTACCTGGCACAGTTTTGCTCTGAAAAATGATACTATAAGAATAGATCAGTATTTCCCAAGCCTTTTATTATAGAAGAACCACTTCTTTTTTCATAAAGAACATTTAAAGTAAAATTCTAATGTCTCGGAGATAAGATAGCCTCTGGGTCAGTGAGGGGTTGGGGATTTAGGGTTCTGCTATTTTGCTTCCTTTTCTCCCACAGAGACCTTGAGTACTTCTAGGGCAGTCGTCAGCAAACTGCGGCTCGTGAGCCACATGCGGCTCGCGAGCTGCGGTTTGCCGCTCTGTTGACTAATGAGTTTGCCAACCACTGACCTAGACTCTCAATTCCAATAATTACAGGCTGTTGTTGTTCCTTGTGATTAAGCCCATATCCCAGTGGTTGGCAAACTCATTAGTCAACAGAGCGGCAAACCGCGGCTCGCGAGCCGCAGTTTGCCGACCACTGTTCTAGGGAACACAATTTGACTAGGTAACTACCAGTCCCCTTTCAACTGCAATTAAGAAAAAAAAAAAAAAAAAAAAAAAAAAAAAGAAAGAAAGAAAGGAGAAAAGAAAGTGAGGGAGGAAGGAGGAAGAAAAAAGGATACTCTTGTCTGTCCTTAACCAGGAGAAGAACTGACTGGTCAAGTGCCATTACCAAGATGAACTTGGTTTCTACCCTCATGGGCATACACAGAGAGAACTCAGACCAGAAACAGGTAACTTAAAGATTAAAATGCGATTAAAAAAAAAAAAAAAAAGGTAGGGCGGGTTCCCTGGCCACTTTGCCTCAGTGGTTAAAGCATTGTCCCCAAGACCAAAGGGTCAAGAGTTTGATTCCCAGTCAAGGGCAGATACCTCTGGTGCAGGCTCCATCCTTGGACCAGCCGGGTCATGTGTGGGAGGCAATCAATCAGTGTTTCTCTCACATCGATGTTTCTCTCTCTCTCTCTTCACCCTCCCCTCCACTCTCTCTGAAAAAAAAAAAAAAAAACAACAATTGGAAAAATATTCTTAGGTGAGGATTAAAATAAAAGGGGAGGGGGAGGTCTGTGGGAACACAAAGCAGGGGATCAGGGGAGTTGGGGCCTGGAAGATGAAAGAAGATGGCTGCTGGGACCAGCTGAATAGGGATAGTACAGAGAGAAGATTTTGGATTTGGGAGGTTTGGGCTTGGTGACTGATTGGACACAGGGCCATGATAGTGTGGACGAAAGGGGCCACATGCTGACCTGACAAGCTCAGGGGAGGCCTGCATGACAGTCTTGCAAACTCAGAGACCTAAAGTAACCACAAAGGATGGTCTGAAATTAAACTTTAACTAAACGCAGTTATGGTGGGCAGTTACATCCAAGGCCGTATCTTCACTGATAAGGTCAACCTTTACCTTAACTGAGCCTATCTGTCTTTTTGCATCTATGATAACATACCCTTGAAATGTCTGGGTAACTTGTAACTTCCCTTCTGGAGCCCCTGAGGCACAACCAAATGTGGTGGGTGCCAGGACAGATGCTACAAATTCCTTCATTATCATGTTAATTGTTCCTGCACCCACCTAAGTATGTGTCCATCATTTTACTTTTTATCCAATCCCAGGGGTTTCCTCCGCTTTGCTTTATCCCACCTCCTTAATCTATCACCAATGAATTTCATGTAACCCAGCTATGTCCCTCCTCTGATGGCAACGTATAAATACAAATATAACCCGCCATTCTCCAGAGCGTTATCTCAATTCGTTGAGGTTCTGCTTCCCGGCATATGTCGATAGTTTGGCTCAAATAAACTCACAAAAATTCTTTACAGGTTTCAAGGTTGTTTTTTTTACATTAACAATAGAGAAGGAGCTCTCAAGGATGACACCCAGGTTGCTGGCCTAGAAGCCAGGTGTGAAGCTGAGAGAGAAGCAGGTGCAAAGAACAAGATTCCGCTCACTCCATTGTCAGCATCGCACTGGATCCAATGTGCACCCCTGGCCTACGGCTCACCCAGCTGCCCGTGCTTCCCAGGGAGCCAGAGGCAGGAGGATCTGACTGCCGCCACAACCCATGACAAGCACTAAGGTTGGGAGAACTCTCTGTGGCCTACAAAAACCTCTGCAGGCAGAAGTAATGCTGTAAAGCACAGCGGCTGCTTGCAGTACATCAATAATAGATGTGCTGGGCTCCCTGGGAAATATTCACCCAGCCGGAGCGGTGGAGCTCCAATACCTGGGAACGGAACCTGAGCCTTACCTCAAACAGCCCTGGCTATTGAAAACGAAGCAGCAGCAGCCCCGCCCTTGCCGATGCCGCTGGGAAAACATGTGCAGGTAGCCTTGCTCAGCAACATGAGCATCGCGGTCAGCTGGGAAACACTGGGAACCGGAACTCGGATAAAGGCCTCGGGAGGGAACCACTTGAAGCTGCCAACAAATGCTGGTGCTTATGTAGTGCTTACCACCTGCAACCCCTCTGAGGACCACTGCTTGTATTAACACTGAATCCTGGTGCTATGAAGCCGGGCACATTTTACAGATGACGGTGCTGAGACACAGACATGTTAAGGCAACTTGTCCAAGAAACAAGCTAGGATGTGATAGAGCTGGGATTCAAACCCAGGCACTCTGGCTCCATTGCGTGTGACCTCAAACACTTTGCCTTTGCTGCCTCCCACTGCCTTTTCCAAAACAGTCAAGGGAGGGGGCAAGTAGGAGAAAAGAGAGCCTACACTGAACTGCCAGAGCCACACTTGCATGGCGCCAATGCTGTGTGTACTCTCTGTCTCCAGCCCCTGCTGAACATTCTGGACTCTTCTCACCAGCAAATACAGTAGGCATTCCTTCATTATTAATTATCTACTGAGCACATACTGGGGCCAGCCCCTGAGCATGCATTTGGGCCTCACAGAATGCGCATAAAACCTCCCTCCCTCTGGCAGGCAGGGCCCCATTCTTCTCCCTCAGAGCTACCAACCAGCCTCAGGCCATTCTCTAGGATGGAATTTAAAAAAAAAACAACAAAAAACAAAAAAACGTTCTGAGAAGCAGAGGGATTAATAGACAAGCAAATAAGTTGGGGAAGAACCTTAGGCTAGAACCCTCACTGCAGGACTTCTCAGAGCCTTTAGACCGCTAGTGGCAGTGGTATCCACCAATACTTCTCAGATCACTCAAAAGGAAACCCTGCTCTTAAAACAAGTTTTCGTAGGCAGATGTGTCCCAGAACAAGGTTTAGGACATTTTATCCTAGGATAATAACTGCTAGGTCAAATAGAATTAGATTTTAATTTTTTAAATTTAAAAGTAAACCTTAACTTGTCACTTTATGTTTAAAATTTAGAAGCCATAGAAGCAGTAAAAAATCTACTATGTCAAATTTGGGCCCGACTGTGACCCGTCCGGCCACTGGCAGGACAGGGAGGCTGGGAGCTCTGGTCTTCCTCATCACTCCAGCTCCACCCTCAGCCAGGCCTGGATCAGAGCAGTTCTCTCTCAGAGTTGTTTTTAAGGACAGCACAGTGAGTGCGGTAAACAAAACCCTGGCACCGCGTGGGCATGCAGAGCTGTGTCTGCCTCTCTTATCTGTCTCCATGGTTACAGCCACTCCCTGCCCAAAGGGATCTCTGGCAATGTCCCCCTACCCGCTGCGCTGCACACTGCTTGTCTGGGTGCAGAGCAGGCCATTCCCCAACTGTCCCCGTCCACCTCTCTGGATCCTCTCCTGCTCTCCATCTACTTTCCCTCACCTTGAACCTGCAGAACCACAGGCAGCTTCCAGAGGCAACAGGGCTTCTTTCAAAGGAGGGTCCTGCCTGCTGAGTCCTCAGCAATCTGACCTGCTGGGTTCCCTTTCTCTCTCTTTTTTAAAAGTATTTATTTTTTATTAATTTCAGAGAGGAAGGGAGAGGGAGAGGAGAGATAGAAGCATCAATGATGAGAATCATTGATCAGCTGCCTCCTGCACGCCCCCTACTGGGGATCGAGCCCACCACCTGGGCATGTGCCCTGACCAGAAATCCAACCATGATCTCCTGGTTCATAGGTAGATGCTCAACCACTGAGCCATGCTGGCTGGGCTGGTTTCTCTTTCTTTAATTCTTAGCACAAACCTCTTGGCCTTTATGAATCTGTCTCCAAGGCTGTCCTAGCTCCCCACCCCCAAGGTTGGGCTAGATGCCCCTCCTGGGGGCCTGGGCTATTATATCCTGAACCATAGGGTCTCCCTGTGAGGTGGACATATGTCCTGAGCGAAGACGCCTCTTGTATTTTGTGCTGCGGGCTAAAGTCGAAAGAGTGAGATGCCACTGCTGTTATGTAACCCACCTATTTAAGATAGTGCCAGGCCCTGTGTGAGCCTTTAAACCCCACAGGACAGTCGCCTGCACTGTGAAGCTCTGCCTGGCAGGGATGAGCGGCTGCCTGCTGTCCTTGTGCCTGAGAGGCTGGCAGCCCTGGCTCCCGTGGGAGAGGTCGGCTGAAGGGACTCACATTTTTGTAACAAGGTAAAAGCACAAGGCCAGAACCGAAGCATGCCTTGTTGGATCTTCCTCTCCCAGTGTGTTTTCTTCACAGTTTCCTAACTTCTACAACCATAAAATAGCTTTGGCACGAAAGTCGTTTCGCACAAACGAAAACACGATTGAGTGCGAGGTGCTTCCGGAGCTCTGGGGGATATGGATCAGGCAGAAGAGGCAGGAAGGAGGAGGGAGGGGTCCGGGGAGCTGGAGCCAGGCCCCCGCAGAGGTGTCTGGGCCTCCCACTGAACCCGTCTGTGGGTGGAAAAACAATTGCTCTCCTTGGACCAAAAGCACAGGGCTGCCTCCCAGAGATTAAGGTGCCAGACGAAGCCTGCTCAACCGAATGCGCCATTCAGCTCGAGTTTGGCAACGGGAAGACACAGAATCGGCAGGAGACCTAGAGTCTTCTTCCCAGCTCTGCTCCTAACCCCCCTTCTCCGGCCTCAGATTCCTCATCTTCAAATGGGAGGCTTAGATTAAATCAGTGGTTCTCAAGTTTTTGAACTCTGAGTCATATATAGCATAGATGTAACTCAAGTCTCACTTCACAATGCTTACCCTTGCTATGCAATGACGAGAGAGAATCATTGATCTACTGTCTCCTGCATGCCCCACACTGGGGATCGAGCCCACAACCGGCCATGTGCCCTGACTGGGAATGGAACTGTGACCTTATGGTTCATAGGTCAATGCTCAACCACTGAGCCATGCTGGTTGGGCTCTTTTTATTCATTTTATAAACTTTCATTGAAGCATGACATTAGTAGAGTTTACATGTCATAAATGAAGAGTTTGATAAGTCTTGACAAATTGAAAACCAGCCCTCAGATCAAAGGACAGAGCCCTACCAGTACCTTGATGGCCCCTTCCATTCTCTCCCAGGTACCCACTCGTCCCCAAAGGCAATCGTTACCCTGACTTCTAACAGCTTAGGTTAGTTTTGTCTTTTTTTGTACTTTACATAAATAGTTATAAAGTTTCTTCATGCCTGGCTTTTTCTTTCAGCAGTTTGTTTGTGAGGGTCACTGATATTGCGGTGTGCAGGATTTCAATGGGTGGGTGTACCACAATTTGTCTATTCTTCTGCCGATACCAGGTGTTTTGGAAGACATGTGTGTGCCTGTATCATGGGTGTCTATCTGGGAATGAAATTGCTGGTAGGCATATGCTGAGCTTTAGTTGATGCTTCCAGAAATTCTCCTAAGTCATGATACCAAATTACACTTCAACCTACAATGTATGAGAGTCCCAGCTGCTTCACATCTTCGCCAACACTAGTATTGTCCATCTTTTTTCATTTTAGCCATTCTCATGAGTACGTAGTGGCATTTGAATGTGGTTTTCATTTGCAATTATCTGATAACTAATGTTTTCATATGTTCATTGGCTATTTGGATATCACATTTTTGAAGTAACTGTTTGAGCTTTTCACCCATTATTCTATTAGATTACCTTTCCTTACTGATTTGTAGGAGTTTCCTTTTCATATATATATATATATATATATATATATATATATATATATATATACACACACACGCACACACACACACACACACACACACACACACTAGAGGCTCGGTGCATGAAATTCGTGCATGGGGGTGTGTGTCCCTCAGCCCAGCCTGCACCCTCTCCAATCTGGGACCCCTCTCACAATCCAGGACTGCTGGCTCCCAACTGCTCGCCTGCCTGCCTTTCTGATTGCCCCTAACCGCTTCTGCCTGCCAGCCTGATCACCCCCTAACCACTCCCCTGCCAGCCTGATTGATGCCTAACTGCTCCCCTACCAGCCTGTTTGCCCCTAAATGCCCTCCCCTGCAGGCCTGGTCACTCCTAACTGCCCTCCCCTGCAGGCCTGGTCATCCATAACTGCCCTTCCCTGCAGGCCTGGTCCCCCACAACAGCTCTCCCCTGCAGGCCCTGTCACCCCCAACTTCCCTCCTCTGCTGGCCTGGTCACCCCTAACTGCCCTCCCCTGCAGGCTTGATCGCCCCCAACTGCCCTCCCTTGCAGGCCTGGCCCCTCCCAACTGCCCTCCCCTGCTGGCCTGATCACCCACAACTGCCCTCCCTTGCAGGCCTGGTCCCTCCCAACTGCCCTCCCCTGCTGGCCATCTTCTGGCAGCCATCTTGTGTCCACATGGGGGCAGTCATCTTTGACTACATGGGGCAGCAATCTTGTGTGTTGGAGTGATGGTCAATTTGCATGTTACTCTTTTATTAGATAGGATAGAGGCCTGGTGCACGGGTGGGGGCCAGCTGGTTTGTCCTGAAGGGTGTCCTAGATCAGGGTGGGGGTTCCCTTGGGGCATGGGGCAGCCTGTGTGAGGGGCCTGTGGTGGTTTGCAGGCCAGCCACGCCTCCCAGCAACCCAAACAGAGGCCCTGGTATCTGGGATTTATTTATCTTCTATAATTGAAACTTTGTAGCCTTGAGTGGAGGTCTAGGCCGGCCAGGGTGTGAGGAAAGCTTGGCTTCCTCCATTACTGGGGAAACCCAAGCCTCCTGTTCACTCCGTGGCCACAACCATCTTGGTTTGGTTAATTTGCATACGCACTCCTGATTGGGTGGTGGGTGTGGCTTGTGGCTATAGCGGAGGTACAGTCAATTTGCATATTACTCTTTTATTAGATAGGATATATATTTATGACCTTTGTTGAATATATATAATGTAACTATCTTTAAAAAAATATATATGTATATATAATTATTGATTTCAGAGAGGAAAGGAGAGGAAGAAAGAGATAGAAACATCAATGATGAGAGAGAATCATTGATTGGCTGCCTCCTACACACCCCCCACTGGGGATGGAGACCGCAACCTGAGCACATGCCCTGACTAGGAAAACAACCATGACCTCCTGTTTCATGGGTTGACGCTCAATCACTGAGTTTCACTGGCTGGGCTGATGCCTCTTTTAAGGAGACGTGTACAATATTAGAAAGAAGGTGAATAGGGCAGGGACTGCTCTTGAAACCAAATTATAAAAAGGTATTGGAGGAACAAAGAATAAGAAAAAAATCTCAAAAAGAGACCTGGTCTCTGTCTTCAACCATGTTTAGGGCTGTCTAATGAAGAAGAAAGAGGCTTGGCAAGATGTGAGGAGAAGTGGATTTCAAATCCTGAATATAGGAGATCTCTACAAAAATCCTTAATGTGGGGAGAGACCAAGATTCTCATCAACCCCTGGATGTTTCCAAGCACAGGCCAAGTATCTATAATCTCATTTATCCACCCATCCATCCATCCATCTATTGAATGGTCCATGCCAGTAAGACCCTGAAAGACCCTGAAAGATTCTAAGATTCCACAAGCTTTGAAATACACTAAAATCTTATAGGGTAGACAAGCAGTAATCTTGTACTCCCTGCTCATTATTCTTAGGAGGGAGATGCATTATAAAATAAGTGGAGATAAAGCCTACCTATTAATGCATGTTTAAGAAGGAGGCAGAGAAAAAAGCACCCATAACATTAACTTAAATCAGGAATACTTTCTGAGGTGTAAAAAAAATCAACTCACTTTTTTTAAAATCTTCTTAAAAGGGTCTAAGAATAGTCCTTCAAATAATCCTTGAAGTATGCAATTTTAATTTGGACACATGGTAATTTCAGTCTACCTGTTGAAAGAGACAAGAGAGAAATCAGTCACTTTTGATGAGATGCTGTTCTGACAAGATTCAGAGAAGATTCAGGCAGTGGGAGGCTAGAGGAGGGGCTGGCAGTAGCAGCAGCAGTCACTTTGTCCCCAGGCCAAAGACTGGACTCGAAACCCTCAGAGAAAAGGCAGTTAAGGGAGTGATCACAGTACCTGGCACCTAGCAAATGCTCAATAAGCATTTAATGAACGAATAAGAAAGGATGGATTAATAACTGAGGGAGACTTCTCATCAACCTTGGATACAGGGAGCTATCCTATAGCTCTTCTATTTGACTCTTACAGAGAAACAGAATTTCCAGGCACTGGGCATATTATGAAAAGCAGCATGGAGAAATGTTCAGGATGTAGAGGAGAGAGGCAGGGCTTTGGATCCAGCTACATCTATGCTCAAACCCTAGATCTACCACTAACACCTGCACGACCCTGTGCTAGCTTATTGACTTATGGTTGCTGTTCTTCTTCAGTTGGATACGCAGCCCACTCATTAATTAGTTGCCCTTTTTCTTTTCTAATACAAGCATTTAAGGTCATCAATTTCCCTTAAGTGCTGTCTTGGCTACATTCCACAACTTTAATATTTGCTATTTTTATTATTAAATTTTAAGTGTTTTATAATTTCTATTATTTCTTTTTTTGATCCATGAGTTAGTTAGAAGTGTTTTTGTAAGTCTCCCCCTCCCCCATCTCTCTCTCTCTCTCTCTCTCTCTCTCTCTCTCTCTCTCTCTCTCTCTCTATATATATATATATATATATATATATATATATATATATATATATATATATTAGAGGCCTGGTGCATGACATTCATGCACTGGGGGTGGGGTGGGGGGTCCCTCAGCCTGGCCTGCGCCCTCTCACAGTCTGGGATCCTTTGGGGGATGTCTGCCTGCCGGCAGAGAGCTGGCCTAATCTGACAGGCAGACATCCCCCGAGGGGTCCTTAGCACTGCTGTGGAGGCAGGAGAGGCTCCCGCCACCTCCACTGCACTTGCCAGCCATGAGCCTGGATTCTGACTGAGAGGCGCTCCCCCTGTGGGAGTGCACTGACCACTATGGAGCAGCTCCTATGTTGAGCGTCTGCCCCCGGTGGTCAGTGTGTTTCATAGCAACCGGTCATTCCACAGTTCGGTCAATTTGCATATTAGCCTTTTATTATATAGGATATATATATATATATATATATATATATATATATATATATATATAATCTTTCTCATACTGATTTCTACCTTAACTGCACTGTGATGTGAGAATGTGGTCTTTTGGATACTGATCGCTTGAAATTTATTTATTGACATATTTTATAGTCTAGGATGCAGTCAATTGTTGTGATTACTTCACTATGCTTGGAAAGAATGTGCATTGTCCAGTTGTTGGGTGTAATCCTGGCCTGGTTTTTTTAACCCTGCCCCCCACCCCACACCTCCACTTCCCTATCTGTTAAAAGGTATGTGAGTAATACATGTGAGTTCCCTCTGCCATTTAGAATGACATTTACTGACACAGAGTCTGTGCAGACAAAAACAGAGAGAGGTATACAAGAAAGAGAGCTGGGTGTGCTATTTCTTGCGTATAACAATATTAATAATAATGCCCTAAATTTATAAAGCATTCAAAAATTTCCAAAGGATGACCACATGTGCCGTTTGGTTTCTTGTACTCAATGAACCTATGAGGATCACCCAGACAGGCAGAGGTGAGGACTCACTGGGAGAAGGGATGTGCAACCGTTGGTGTGGTTACTCCCTCGGTTCTCCAAGCCAGAGCCCCAAGTTCCTCCTCGACTTCTTCCCCCTCACCCCTCACATAGCTCAGTTCAGTCTACTGACTGTCTTACAAATCTATCCTTTTTACCACCCTCAGTCACCCTACAGTGGTCGGCAAACTCATTAGTCAACAGAGCGGCAAACCGCAGCTCGCGAGCCGCATGTGGCTCGCAAGCCGCAGTTTGCCGACCACTGCCCTACATCATTTCTTACCTGCTTTATTCCAACAGATTATTAATTGCCTACTCTTTTAAAAATACAACTAGAAGGGATAAATCCAGACAAGAATTTCTTGGCAGTCCTGATTCCCAAAATTGTGCTGAGGATATGTATAGGTGCCAAAATATCAGAATCTTGAAGGAAGAGTGATGTTTATGTCTATCAAACGAAGGCATGAGTTTATAAAGGTAGAGACATGCTTTGCTGAGTTCAGATAATCTTCATCTAACCACGCTTTCCCCATAACCTTGTCCTCAAGGCACCCTCAGTCTTTTTCTTCTCAGAGAGAATTCCTGAGTCATCTAAACCTCCACCTCCTCCAATCCCAAGCCCCCTGCCAATCACTGCAAGGTGGCTCCTAGAATGTTCTTTCGAAGATCATGATGACGTTGTCATTGCAAATCCCAGTGCCTTCCCAGCCTGAGCCACAGGGTCACAACCTCCTTTGGAAGCTCTCCTCAGTGGCTGTAAATCCGATCTCTCCTGGTTCCCCTTTATTTCCTCCAAGAACTTTCTCTGTCTCTTTTGCTAGTTCCTTTTTCTCAGCCTCATCCTTAAATGCGAAAGCGTAAAGACCCCCCTTTTCTCTCCCTCCTTAAATTCTATGATTTAAACTGGCATTTTCATAATTTAATTAGAACTGTTTCAATGAAATAGGCATCATCAACCACCATTTATTAAGTGTACATTAATCGCTGTGCTAAACTTTATTTCACTACAACCACATGAGGTGGGTATTATTAATAGTCCTATTTTGCAGATGAGAAAGGAGAAACTAAGAAAAGGAACACCATTTGCCCAAGATCACTCAGCTATTCTGTGGCAGAGCTGGGACTCCACCCACAATCTGTCTGGTTCAAAGCCTGTGCTCTCAGCCAATTCATTTACTTATCTCACCCCCTAAACCCTAACCTCTGCGACTCACCATTCTCCCACAAGGTCATGGATTTCATGTTCCCATCTTTTTTTTTGGTTAATCCTCACTGGAGGATATTTTTTCCATTGATTTTTAGAGAGTGGAAGGGAGGGGGAGAGACAGAAAATGAGAAACATCAGTGTGAGAGAGACACATCAATTGGTTGCCTTCTGCACGCATCCAGACTGAGCCAGGGATTGAGTCTGCAACCAAGGTATGTGTCCTTGATCAGGAATCGAATCTGAGACCCTTCAGTCTTTTGGTCGATGCTCCAACCACTGAGTGAAACCGGCTAGGGCCATTTTGTTTCCCTCTTAATGAAAGGTCTTTATCTGGACTGTGTGCTGAGAAAATTGTATTCATTGTTCCAGGCCCAGCTCCAATGTCCCTCTTCCATATAGCTACCTACAAGCCCAGCCAGGTGAACTATTCCCATCTCCTTGCAGGTACAAAGATACCAGATCATCGATCCATCCATCTACCAGAGAATTACACAGCAAAAAGCTGTTGATCCAGAAATCTACACACTAGAAACATCCAAACAAAGAAATTGTTTCCAGGACCTTTTTATGCTCCCCCTTTGAAAAAATACATCATCATCCTTTTGTCAGAATTGAAGAAAATTTGCCAGAGGCTGTGATGTATGGAAGGAATGTGGTCTGCTAGGCATTTGTGAAAGCTGACTGGTCGTGGACGGCCACCCTGGGATCTGGCCAGGGAGGTTTCCAAGGTTACCAAACCAGGTCTGTCCGATTTTTCTTCCCCAAACCCCACATTTGTACATCCTAGTTACACATCTAGCCGGCTCAAATACATCTCTAACCTGGAAGCTTTACTGATTTTCCACCCCAACAGGCACAAAGGAACCTGGACCCCCCACTCCCACCCTCCCGGAGTGTATCTGTGATATATCTCTGATGGAACTCAGCATTTTCATCATCCATGGATAATCCTACATTTCAAAAAGCACCTCACATACCCATTTCATGCTCTACCTCCCCTTCTGGCCTTCTGGGGGCTGGGAGTTGCATCCACTTCCACCTTTGTGGTGTTTTCAGAACCAAGCCCGGTGTCTGGCACACAGACGTCCATGACTGACTGACCTACTATGACAATGCCCTTGAATGGGGGAAGTTGTCCAAAAAGCACTCAAATGCAAATGCCTAGCAGTGTGTGATGCACATTGCAGCTGCTCAATAAATATGACATCCTTCTACCTCTTTCCACCCACCAAAAAAATATGTATCAGAAAAGAGGAAGCATGAACCCCTGTGGCGGAGGTTGCCAAAGGCCTGTGTTCCATGGTTCTCAGAAGCATGTTGAGGTGGCAGGTGTATTTTTTTAAATTTACTCTATTGATTTCAGAGAGGAAGGGAGAGGAAGAGAGAGATAGAAACATCAATGATGAGAGAGAATCATTGATTGGCTGCCTCCTGAAGCCCCAGACTGGGGATTGAGCACACAATCAGGGCATGTGCCTGACTGGGAATAGAACCAGGACCTCCCAGTTCATAGGTTGACACTCAACCACTGAGCCATGCAGAGATGGTAGCTTTTGACATTCTGCAGGATGAACTAGGCAGAAGGGAAAGACCTTGATTAGACACATTCTGGTGTCCATAGTCAGGAAATGAGAGCTAGAGCTTTGAAGGTAGCCAGGGCTTCAAATCTACCACACAACCACCTGCTTTACAGAGGAGGGCCAGAGGCTTAACCACTCTGTTCCCATCACAGGGCAAGGGCTGTGCAGATGCACTTTTCTTGTCTCCACACCCCCTCTCCCCCTAGACTTGCAAATGAAGCCTCTAGCCTCTAGGAAACTGAGTGCTCTCTGAAAGGCTAAAAATAAACTCCCAGAAACTTCATGTAGATATAGCTGGGCTGCAATTTACAGCATCTAGAACTTCAGCATGGTATAATTAGCCAATGGATTACAATAATTTATTTTTGGTTTAAACGCTCAAATGAACACGACCTTCCAATGGAATTGGAAAATAAGAAGCTGGGAGCCAGCCACATTTCTCTGGTCCCTGTTGATGCCACCGTTTTAATGCTGGCTGGCATCCCTCTGCTGTCTCGTGGACATGCCCAGAGAAGGGACTGCAACTCTGAGCTCTGGGCATTCTGGGAAGTATGATCTCTGGGAGTCATGACTCCGAAAGGGGGAATGTGAAAAACTCTGGGAACTGTGCCAAATATGGAACACCATGTCACTCTTTAAAAAATACACACACACACACACACACACACACACACACACACACACTAGAGGCCTGATGCACGAAATTTGTGCAAGTGTAGGCCTTCCTTCCCCCGGCTGCCAGCACTGGCTTCTCTCTGGCACTTGGGACCCTAGCTTCACTTCGGCCGCTGGCAGGCACCTGTGACCTGGGCTTCGCTCTGGCCTGGCTTCATCCGGAATGATGTCTGGTCTAATTAGCATATTACCCTTTTATTATTATAGATATATAGATTTCATAGAGGAAAGGAGAAGGAAAAAGAGATAGAAACATCAATAATGAAAGAGAATCATTGATTGCTGCCTCCTGCATCCCCCCCCAACCCCCCGCTAGGGATAGAGCCCGCAATCCAGGAATGTGCCCTGACCAGGAATCAAACCATGACCTCCTGGTTCATAGGTCGACACTCAACCACTGAGCCACCCCAACCGAGCCCATGCCATTCTTGTTCAAGCCCCTCAAGAGCTTCCTACTGCCCTTCACTAAACATGAGATTTCTACTTTGCTCCCAGCCCACCTCACAAACTATATCTTCCTGCCTGTCCCCCTTGTTCCTGAGCTCCCTGCAAACCAGTTCTCTTTCAGGCCATTACACTCAGGGAGCGAATGCTGTAGGTCTCAGCATAGATGTGGAGTTGCTGCCTAGGGAGGGCTTCCTCAGCCCCTCAGGCCAGGGCAGCTTCCTGCCATTACCTACTTCTTTGGAGGACTCTTTGATTAATCTATATCTCTCCAACTAGAATGGGGCAGAGCCCACATTTCTCTTGTTCACCAGGATGGCCTTGGGCGATGTCTTCAGGGACTTGACATACAGTGGTCACTCAATTAATCCTTATTTGCTTTGCTCACAGATGTATCCCCTGCAAGGAACGAATGGCACAGAATAAGTGCTCAATAAATGCTTGTGGGATGAAATCCCGTGTAGAGATTTGCTAGGAGGGGTATATAACAGAGGGTTACAGTCACGGACGCTGGAGCCAGAACACCCAGTCAGAGCCTGGCCGCTCCACTCAGCGCTGCATTATTCTGGGCAAGCGACTTCACTCCTCTGTGCCTCAGTTTCTTCATTGATACAAAAAGGGAAAATAATTGTGCCTACCTCCTAGAGTTGTTGTGAGGACTAAATAATATATTTCACATTCTTAGAATAAGACCAGGCAGGTGGTGGGTGCTATGTAAATGTAGCTATTCTTCCTATGAGGATCACTCCTCATCCTCGTCCCCAATGCAGTTCACATCTCTACTCTTTTCAGAAGCCAGTCCAGGTTGGTCCTCCTCCTCTGGGCTCCTGGCTCTCACTGACTCTTCCTTGCATTGGAGGCAACACTTGCCACTGTGACCAACTGTTAATCAAGGGAAGAACTCATTTCTCCTGAGGGACCACAACAGCCCAGAGAAAGGCCTGGGACTTGCAAATGGGAGAGAAGCGAGTGATGGGTAAATGGAGGGGGCATGCAGTGGGGGCTCCTCGGGACCCGCTTGAAGCCCATTGGAGCTTCTGAAGCCTTCAAACCTGTTTCTAGGGGCAAAGCTTTGGCCTTGGGTACCGGCTTCATGGGCTAAGAAATGCCCTTTGGGGCAGTGTGTGAATGAATGGTGAGTCATTATAATGTAAATTGCAGCTGTCACAGTCCACAGAGCAACATTCAGGTTAATATGGGTACTTAAGAATGCTATTTCCTCATATTAGCCCCGGAGCAAAGGCAACCTACCCAGATGGACTCTAGGGTGCTCCAGAAACCACCACTTTTTTCTTTCATGATATTTGATATTAAAATAATAGATGATGTTTGTTTCCAAGTAGAGTTCACTAACTTGCCTCCTTCCTTAACTCCCTTCCTCCTTCCTACTCTAAGAACATCTTACAGCATGTTCTGCCTTAACTATCTTCTTGAAATCTTGGATATGAGCATGCAGGGGTGCAGGAGGCACACCCATGTTTCTGAATGTGCCTCCTGACTGGGTGCCCGGATTCCCCTCGCTCCTTTCCACCTGCCACCTCCCCACACCTCTCAGCCAACCCACTACCTATGTTGCCTGCCAGAGGAGTAATGTAACTTCACAAATGTTTACATTTTTAAAGTGGTTCTAAGTTCTTGCATACAAGAGGAGAGGTTTAGTTACATGAAGAGTGTAGGCAACTGTGACAGCAGAAACAAAGGCTGCCTCAAGGCACTCACCTGCCCAGCAACAGGGCCAGATGGTATGCGGTGCACCAAGGGAAGGGCCTGGGCCTGAGCTCTGGTTCCACTCAGCTGGTGCTGGCGGAAGGGACTTTAGAGTCTGCCCTGCAGGCCCGGAATGTCAGAGCCGTGACCTAGCATGGCTTACTCTCTTCTTGAGCCTTCAGTCCAGTCCGGCCCTCCAATTCTAGTCTTGCTGCCAATCCTACCTATCCAAAAGAGTAATTCAGCTGCTGGCTTGCTCATTCATTCACTCCACCACTTATTCTATTACTTATTAATCTCTTTATTCATTTATGATTACTCACTCATTCATTCACATTCATTTCCTCAAATTTCCACTTACCCATTTACTCAAAATCACACTTATTCACTCATTCATTCATTCACCGATTAACTTCTTCATTTAATTTATTCACTTATTCACTTACTCATTTGTTGTTTATTTATTTCATTGATTCATCATTAACTCATTCCTTCATTTACTCTTTCACTCACTCTTTCCTTCATTCACTCACTTATCCATTCACTCACTCCCTTCATGCACTGGCTCACTCAGTCCCTCAGCCCCATCTACCCATGCTCATCCCTGACCCCAGCACAGCACCATACCAGGAAGAAAAGCCTGCATCATGGTGGGTCCATTAGTCCTCACTCCCAGAACATTCTCTTCCATTTTAACTTCCAGCCAGCTGAACTGTGCAGCCTGCATCCTGGTGTGCGGAGGATATGCTCTCCGCTCAGGAGCAGATGTTCTTGTAATTACTGTTTTGACTTTCACCCTCTAATGCCAGAAAATTCTTTCCTCCAGCATGCGCGAAGAAAACACTCAGCCTGAGCAGAGCGCATAGTGCCTGGGACTTCAGATTCTAAGATGGGGCCGATTCCTGGCAGCCAGAGCTGGAGGGTTCTTGGACAGCCTCCCTCTTAAGGGGCTTTGTAACCTGGGGTCTGGGGATGAGCTGGAGAGAGAGAGGCAGGTTTGGAGAGCCATAGACTTGATGAGTCAGGTTAGGGAGTGTGAAAGGAGTGGCCTATCTCAGGGTTATGGAGTCAGGATCCATCTGGACTTTGGTGACTGTGATGACAGGTGACAGGGTCAAGGGAAAACGCAGAGATCTACTGGAAGTTGTTAGCAATGTCATGGTAAAATATCAAAATCACAATTTTCTGACCACCTACCATGTGCCAGGTACTTCCCATACTTTATGGTACTCGTTCTTTAATGGTCCATCTGCTGGTCTTTCAGAAACAGAATCCCCTGCTTTTTAGCTGGTCACATGACCTCTCAGCAAAAGATTGGTTTTCCCAGATTCCCTTGCAGCAAGGTGTGACTGATAAATTCTAACCAATGGGTATGAGCAGAGCTGGTACATGCAACTTCTTGGTTGTGCCTTTAGAAGGAAGCTTGATGAATACTGGAGCTATTAGCTAGCATGCTGACCCTGACCTTGGGCCTCCAGCTAGATTAGGCTCCAGCGGGCCCTACAATTCCAGACCTGCTGCCAATTCTATGTGCCCAGGAGAGTGATCAGCTGCTGGCTTGCTCATCCATTGATTCATCCATTGTTCCATTACTTATTCATCTCTTTACTCATTTACAATTATTTACTCCTTCATACACATCCATTTCCTCAAATTTCCACTTATTAATTTACTCAGAATCACACACTTTCATTCATTCATTCACTCACTGCTTAACTTCATTACTCACTTATTCACCACATCCTCTTTCACCAACCCACAGGCCACAGCAAGGCCCCCTCTGGTAAGCCATCTATGTCTTAGGGCCGAGGACACAGCAGCACAAGGGTATAGGAGAAGCCTCTGTCCCTGCTGAGCCTTGGGAAGCAAAACCTCTCCATCCGCCCAGCTGAGATTTTATGTGCAAGAGAAACAAGCATCTGCTGTGCTTTGATCACTGCTGTTTTGATCTCTGTGAAGTCAGCCAAGCCCGTATCTGCTAATACTGGAGGCATCTTCAGCATCATGTTTCCTTACAGAGACACTTCCTTCAGGAACATGCTTGGCATCTCTGGCTCCCTCCTTTAATCTTCTCTGCTCCGGTTGAATAGTGTCCCCTGAAAATTCTTGTCTGCCAGGACCCTCAGAATGTGACCTCATTTGGAACTGGAATTTTTGCAGAAGTAATTAAGGTAAAGGTCTAGATGAGATCATTTGGGAGGAGGATAGACCCTAAATCCAAAGAGAATACCCTAATACAAGACAGAAAAGAACAAACTGAGGCACAGAGGAGAACCTTGTGAAGATGGAGGTGGAGACTGGGCTGAAGCATGTACTAGTCAAGGAACATTGAGGAAGCTGGGGGAGAGGCACCACCGATTCTCCCTCAGAGCCCCTGAAAGAAACCAGCCCTTCTGACAATTAGATTTTGTACTTCTCATCGCTAGAACTGTGGAAGAATACATTCATGTTGTTTTAGGTTGCCAACTTCCTGGAGACTTGTTGCACCAGACCTGGGAAACTAACGCATGCTCTGAAGGAGTGGCAGCTATTGGACTGCTGGGTTTGGAAGGTGGACCTGGACCTGCCTCACCCGGAGCCCTCCCCTGAGCCCCCGTACTTCTCAGATGGCCTACAGAACACAAATGTTTCTTCTCCTCCATGGAGTAGATCAGACTAATTCTCGGTGGAGTGTTAGCAAGCCTTTTTGGCAGTAGATCTAAAACCGCACTGTGTGCTTTCCAGTGTAATGCATACCGTGTAGTGGTCAAGGTCGCGGCTCCTGAAACTAGGCCACTGTCATTAAATCCTGGTCTGCTATGTCCTAGTTGTGCAATTTGAGGCAAATTAAACGTTTAGGCCTTGGTGTCTTCCTCTGTACAATGGGGTTATGAATAGCACCTTCCTTATAAAATTGTGCCAGTTTAAAATTAGTTATATTGTGAAGTGCTCAGAACAGAGGGTGACAAGCAGGAAGTGCTAAGTAAGTGTTGGGTTCTCGAATAACATTGTTTTTTTCAAGGTCATCTTGTTGTAATGATGATGAGATGCTGTATGAACTTCACTCTTGCTTATATCAACTGCTCTCTGGTAAAACTGGTTTTATTATATACTAGTGGCCCAGTGCACGAAATTCATGCATGGGAGGGGGTGTCCCTCAGCCCAGCCTGCACCCTCTCCAATCTGGGACCCCTCTCACAATCCAGGACTGCTGGCTCCCAACTGCTCACCTGCCTGCCTTCCTGATTGCCCCTAACTGCTTCTGCCTGCCAGCCTGATCACCCCCTAACCACTCCCCTGCCAGCCTGATTGATGCCTAACTGCTCCCCTGCCAGCCTGTTTGCCCCTAACTGCCCTCCCCTGCAGGCCTGATCCCTCCTAACTGCCCTCCCCTGCTGGCCATCTTGTGGTGGCCATCTTGTGTCCACATGGGGGCAGCCATCTTGTGTGTTGGAGTGATGGTCAATTTGCATATTACTCTTTTATTAGATAGGATAGAGGCCTGGTGCACAGGTTGGGGCCAGCTGGTTTGTCCTGAAGGGTGTCCCGGATCAGGGTGGGGGTTCCCTTGGGGTGTGGGGTGGCCTGGGCGAGGGGCCTGTGGTGGTTTGCTGGCTGACCACACCCCCCACCACCGACCCAAGCGGAGGCCCTGGCATCTGGGATTTATTTATCTTCTATAGTTGAAACTTTGTAGCCTTGAGTGGAGGCCAGTGCTGGCCAGGGCGGAAGGGCAGGAAGCTTGGCTTCCTCCATCACCGGGGGAAACCCAAGCCTCCTGCTTTCTCCAGCTCCATAGCTGCTGCCATCTTTGTTGGGATTTATTTATCTTCTTTAATTGAAACTTTGTAGCATTGAGCTGAGTCCAGGGCCGGCCAGGGACAGTGGGAAGCTTGGCTTCCTCCATTGCCGGGGAAATCCAAGCCTCCTGCTCGCTCTGTGTATGCAGCCATCTTGGTTGGGTTAATTTGCATATTCACTCCTGATTAGCTGGTGGGCGTGGCTTGTGAGTGTAGCAGAGTGATGGTTAATTTGCATATTACTCTTTTATTAGATAGGATTGGTTCACTTAAAGTTGCAAAACCTACCCACCTTGTTAAGTGAGAACCTAACTCTGTATTTGCTATTGTTATCTGTCTGACTCCACTATGTCTCAATTCGTTTTTAACTTAGGCCAGGAATATGGGTATTATTCTAGCTCCCCTGCAACCTCAACACTTCTTTCACTTAATCTGTTCTTTAGCTGAGTTTTGCAGATGAGCAAAAGAAGTCTCAGAGAAATGAAATGGGGAGCCTGTGGTTGCCCCTGAGTCCTTCGCCTCCACCTGGCCTGGCTCCTCAGTCAGGCATGTGGTCTGGTACGGGGGCTCCCAGGCTTTGGCTTGAAGACTCTGGGAAGTCTCCCTCCCATTTCAAGGCAATGGCCAGGAGTGGCAGCAACTAGGGGGTCTGACTCTTGAGTCTTGCTCTTAACCTCCTGAATTTTAGAAAGAACATTCTGACCGAAAGGTAGATGTGTGGCTGTGTAGGTAGGGAGTCCAGTTCAGAGGTTGCTTGAACCCTGCAGGTGAAGGGAAAGAGGCTCAGATAAGGGTGGAGGCCATGGGTGGGTGGGAGAAGAAGTGGTCAGAGCCTTAGTGGGGTCCAGGCTGAGGGGTGAGAGGTGAGTGGAGGAGAACCATGCTATTCCCCCTCCCTAAATCAAGCTCCTGTGTCCACAAGGCCTACAGGACTGTGGCCGAGGCACCAGTGCTGGGCACCTGCAGGGATTCTGAGAAAAGAGTCTCACCACTGTGCAGCCAGAGCCTGGCGTAGGTGTGACATCCACACTGACACATCATTATTGCTGCTCCTTGTGCAGACTCTTACCCTACACAAGGCCAAGGTCCCAAAAAGCATGAACTAGTTTGCAGAGCTGGGACCATGGTTTGATCAGTCTTCTGCCTGGCAGACGGGAACCAAGTGATGCTGACATCTGCTGCTGACAGGGGCTAAGTGCAAGGGGCAGAAGGATGACTTTGGGGCTCAGAAACACCTGGGCTTCCATTCCAGCTGGACCTTTACTAAGCAGTGACCTTAAGCTACCTCTTCAGGAAACATCTCCTGAGCAACCACTATGTGCTGTGGCCTCAGTAGGGTGTGAGGAAGCAGAGATGAATACCACCACCCCAACATCAGGAGCTCCCAATCTCCAAAATGCTGGTGCCAGTGAGCAGTGCTGTGCTAAGGGAGGCACAGAGGATTGTGGGAACATGGAGTGGTGATCCTGGAGGGTGAAGTGATGCTAAACCAGTCTGGGAGGTCAGGGCAAGCTTCCTGGAGGAAGTGACTACCAACCTGCATTCCAAAAGAGAAGAGCTGGCCAGGCAAAGAGGAAGGTAGTGTATTCCACCTGGGCAGAGGGGAGAGGGGAGACAAAGAGGACAGTCTTTGGGAGGACCCAAGTCTGCTCGGTTTCATGATCACATTCCAGTGCCCAGTGTCCTGGGGGCTGGTAGCCATGGCATCTGACTGCCCCACAAAGCAGAGCTCTTAGAGCTTGCAGTAGACTGATGAGAAAATTGACATAATTCTTTCCATCCTTGTATCCACATTCCTTTGCAAAGTGATTGAGACTCCAACAATCAAGAGTTGACAACGATGTCTCCAACTGTTAAGTCTGGGCTGACCTTGTGACTTAGTTTAACCAGCAGAATGAAACTAAATGATGATGTACAAGTTCTGAGTTTAGGACCCTTTTTTACTCAAGCCTTCCTGTTCTATTGAAGTTTTGCTCAGTAGCTGGGGGATTGAGCCCAGGCTAGTCTACTGGATGACAAAAGGCATGTCATGAACCCCTCCCCTGCACCTCCATCGCCCAGCATGACAACCAGTACTCAGCCCATCCACCAGCTGACCTAGAGTGACCAACTCATCCCCCTTAGTGTGGGGCATTCTTTGTTTTAAAACTGAACACCCCAACCCAGGAAGCCTTTCAGCCCCAGGCAAATAGGGATAGCTGGTCACCCCAAGCAGACCTCAGGTGTATGAATGAGCTCAGCCGAGCTTCATGAAGGTCAGCAGAATTGCCTGGATGACCCACAGATCAGGGAGCAGGAATAGGAAGTTGTTTTAAAGTGCCAAGTTTGGGGTAGTTTGTAATGCAGCAATAGGTAATGGATACACAGGTACCTTTGAGAATGAAGCCTAGGCTCCTGGCCTCAGTAACAGTTGGGAATCAACTAGATTCCTTTCCTTGAGCATGGCATTGAGTGGGTTAAGAGAGAGAAGGCACTGATGCTCAGAGAGGTTAAGTAACCTGCTCAGTATCACAGGGCTGGTGCATATTAGCAATACAATGCAGACCAGGCCTTCCCACCTTTCCCCTCCCACCAAGCTGCTGCTTTCATCAGCATATTTGTGCTGCAGTAATTAAAGCTCCCCCAGAGACTGTTAATTTAACAAATTGCTGGTCATGCTCTGCTCTCTGAGATGGTTTTTTTTATAAGATCCAGTGTCAGACCATGTGATATGTCCCCTCCCACCTGAGGATAATGAAACCAACCCTTAACCACAAGTCACAGCCAGCCCCACTGTGGCCAGAGACCAGGGCAAAGGCAGTACTTGTCAGGAAAGACATGTGTGTTCAGAACTTCCTGATACCAGGTTGAAAGCCACACAACTTTGAGCATGAACAAGGAGCTAATAGATCTCGGCCTTAGTTCTAATTCTGACATTTACCAGCTGCATGACCTTGGGCAACTCACTGACCTTTTCTGGAAGATTGGGGGTCAATTGATAAATTGTTTGAGGGCAGAACCACAGGGTATCCAACTTTGAATCCAATGACTACAGTGCATTGCAGCTGCTCAGTCCACATTTACATTATGGCAGGATGTCTCATGGGGAACTGAACTTGTTCCTATTTGTTGATAGAACAAGAAAGCCATCTCAGGTAGGGCAGGGAACCCTTATGCTAATTTGGAAGATATGTGAGTTTTTCCCCCATTCCAAGGAAGAATGGGACAGGACCTTGTTTCTGATATCTGAGCATCCTTGCCCCTAAAGAGAGTTGGCTGGCTTTATTATATTGCCATATGCCCTTCCTGTCCAGCTGTTCTGAACACTTCTGAGATGGTAGTACAGGGAGGAGAATGGTGCTAAGGAGCCTAGTGGTCTCAGGAGTCCAGTGAAATATTTATTACCAAGAAGATCCCTCTCCTTCCAACGGTCATGTAGACTTGGATAGGAAGCCAGGCAAGGGAGACATTGTTGCACTGAGAGACCAGCAGTGGACAGATGGCCGAGGATCAGTGGTTGTCCATGAGCAAAATAGTGGTAACTACAGAAGTGGGTTGAAGAAAACAGTTTCTCGTACTTGGGAGGTATTATAGGTTGAATTGTGTCCCCCCAAATTCATATGTTGAAGTCGTACCCTCTCTGTCCACCTGTACATTAGAATGTGACCTATGGAAATAGGGGCATTGAAACTGCAGCTAGTTGTCAAGGTGAAGTCCTACTGGAGCAGCTGTGTCCCTAATCCAAGATGACTGGTGTACTTATCGAAAGGGGAAATTTGGAGACACACACACACACACACACACACACACACACACACACACACACACACACGGAGGTGTGATGACAAAGGCAGAGACTAGAGTGATACTTCTACATGCCAAGGAATGGCAAAGATTGCCAGCAAACCATTAGCAGAAGCTCGGGGAAAGGCACAGAACAGGTTCTCCCCCACAGCCCTCAGAAGGAATCAGCCCTGCTCACACCTGATTTTGGACTTTTTCCTCCAGACAATAACTTCCTGTTATTTAAGCTACCAGTTTGTGGTGCTTTATTATAGCAGCCCTAGAACACTAATACAGGCGGGGGTGGGGGTTGGGGTGGGTCTGAGAGAGCTTTTTATGGGGGATGGTGGATTGTGCAAATGTCCTGGGTTTTAGGATAGGCCAGGGAAGGGGAATGGGACAAGGAAACCATAGAGAATAACCAGAACTTGCAGTAGCCTGTGTGTGAAGACTCAAGTCAGTTTCCAGTTGACTTGAGAAGTAAGGACTATGATATGATTCTCCCTGGCTCCATGAGCATCAGGATTCATGCATTTTTTTTTCTTATTACATAGTGAAAATAAGCGATGAGTTGGAAGCAATTACAAAGATGAGAGAGACGCCTTCCCTTATTTTACAGATGAGGAGGGGAAACAGTGTTGTCTCATGTCTCACAAAGGGGTGCAGCTGGGACTCGAACCTGGGCATCCACCATCTTTCTCTAAATTTCCACATACTTCACCCAGCAAACTCACCGAGCTGTGGCATTTGGGTGAAAAGCAAGACTGTGAGCACAGCTGTACACTTAGACATTCTCAGGAAGGGAAGGTGCTGGAGAGTGGCTATTTTCACTTTCACAAGGTACCCTAGGATCCTGGATGCTGGGTTGTCTGAGGATAGTTTTTTAAGACTAAGTCTTCCTTGAGGCAAATCCAGCAGAGACCAAGCTGAAGAGCAGGGAGCCACAGTCCAGCACCTAACAAAGCCTTTGATCTACAAAAACATTCACCACCAGGGTCCTTTAAGTAGAGAGTCCCTGTAGGGCATAGAAGTATGATGTTTTAGAAATCATTAAGAATCAGGGGAAGGCTGGAAGGAGGAGCAGACTGAGATGAGAACAGAGTCCCATTCTAGGTTTGGGAGCCACATGGCCTGGAAGGCAGAAGTATCTACACTAATAAAAGAGAAACATGCAAATTGACCATCACTCTGCTATGGCCACCAGCCAATCAGGAGGGAGTATGCAAATTAGAAGGGACAAAAATGGCAGCCGCCCAGCTGCTCCAGGTGCGGAGTGGCTGGGCGGGGCAGGACGCCTGCTATGAGCGGGGGTGGGCACGAAGGGATCCACCGGAGTGGCACTCCGGTGCAGCAAAGACAAAGAAGGCAGACTCTGATAGGAGTGAAGGCCTGGGTCCCGGGTGCCAGAGGAAAACCGGTGCTGGAAGCCAAGGGAAGGAAGGCCTATTGCACGAATCTCTTTGTGCAATGGGCGTCTAGTCATAAAATAATCGTGAAAGTTAACGAACAAAGATTCAGCTTTTGGACCAATCTACATGAACATAGCTAATGCTGCTCCATGCTTTTTACATTTATATTGTGCTTTCACATATCAAAGAACTTCCCAACCATTGTCTACTAGCTAAAAATCCTCTCTAAGCTAGGGCAACCAGGTGCTTGATTATTTGAAGCAGGTCACTTTGAGGGTGAAAGGAAGCATTTTAATAATTGTGCTGGGGCAGCTGGTGTGAAGCACCATTGCCCTAGGCAAACAAGGATGCTCCATCAGCCAACTACAAGCCTCCAAAAGAGGCTCCATGCATTCATTGACACAAACTTGCCCCTCCCTGTCTACTTGATCTCTAAGCATTCAGTTGCTCAAATAAAAACACAGATTACTCTCAATTCTCTTTCCTTTACTGACACCCCTCCCCCACTCTGATTCCTCTACAAACCCTACCAACGCTATATGCATTGTTTTATACCCACTTGTCCATTTGGGGTCCTCCTCTCCTTTCACCCCAGTCTTAGGCATTATCACATCTCACCTAGACACCAGCAAGAGCCTTCTAATCCATCTCCCCACTTCCACACTTTCCTTATAACCCACGATCCAAAAGGCAACCAGAGTAATTTTTCAAAAATGTAAATATGATCATGTTTCTCCCTTGTTCAGAATCTTCTAGCAGCTCTCTACACTGAGAATAAAAAAGCCAAACTCCTTACCTTGGCACTATGTCTTTGTATAATAAATATTTGTTAAAAAAGAATGAACACACAAAGTCAGCAAGTATTTGCTGAGTATATTTTATGTACAAGGCTCATGCGAGGCATGTCTTCTACCTTCTGTGACCCACTTCACTGCTGGGAGTTGTCCTAATTCCTGATATTTATTTCCAGGTGAAGGGAACCCCATTAGTATCACTCCTGGTCTCTCTCTGCCTCTTTATTCACAGGCAGTGGAATGAGTTACATGGGTGGCAAACTGAGGAAGAATAGACCAGGCATGCTCAGTCGAGCTCTGTTCTTCTTACTCTTGGCAGCTGGCAACATTGGTTGCTACCTTCTCCAAGGGCCGTCTCTTCTACCCATGACCAAGTAGTTCAGTCTGCCTAATCCTGGATCCAATTATCATTGATTTGGCTCTCATGCCGTGCCAAGTTATTCATTATCAGTAATAAGCACGATGTTTTGGCTTCCATCTGCCACCCTCTATTTATTCAGAACTCAGGTGAAAATAGTAGGCTATTTATTGGGTTCCCTCAAAGACCCCAAACATCCCTTGAAGAATAAGATAAATCGGAGGCATAAAGCCTGGTACGGAGCCACCAGCAATCCAAGGGTCTAACAATCTGGGATGTGAGAAATGAAAGCTGCAACAGTGCAGGTGCTGTCTGAGCGAGGATCACGTGGGGCTCAGTGAAACCGAAGTACAAATTTAGCATCAGCATTTAGCCCAGAAGAATGACTTCAGGAATGAATCACGGAGGGAATGTTGTCACTAGTGCAAAGAGACAGAGGGTTATGAGGGAAAAGGTGGCTAGAGATTCTCCTTTCTGTTTATGAAAACAGATGGCCTTTTAGAAAAACAGACAGCCAAAACAAAAGCATCATTTATTCCAGGAGCTAAGAGATTGATATCTTATTAAAAAACAAAACAAAACAAAAACCAACAACATCTTTTACACTGTTTAACCCCCTGGAGAACTCATAAGTAGCACTTCTTAAAATAAAAGCAAAATGAATTTTCATAAGGATGAAAGTTACATAAGATTATTCATGGCTCCTCCCCTCTGCCCACCCCAGCCTCCCTTTGTCTGCTCTTTGCCTAGGTGCTGCTGGAAACCTTCACAACTGCTGGCCGTGGCTGCTGGGTGAAACCTAGTTCATGATGCTCTCGGGAGAGATTTCCTGACTCATACCTCTCTATGTCTTGGATACTCCACCAGCAGGCAAAAGACCGGGTTGGAATTTCAAGTTGGTTTCCTCATCATCTTTAGTTTCTTTTACTTTAATGCATCCTTCCTCAGTCTTCAGACAGTGATTTAAAAAGAAAAGATTGACATCCATGCTTATGTCCGGGGCTGTGTCAGCTGGATGCTTCATCGTGCCAGTCCAGAGCCTTCCCGCCCTTCTCCAGTCAGTTGGGTGCCCTTGGAGGCCACTCTTCAACTGGGATCCGTGGGCTCCTCCTGCTTGCCTGCTGGGTTCAGCCAATGAAAGCTCTGGCAGGAGGTCAAGGCTGGAAGGAGAATGAGGTTGGGGTGTGCATTGTCCTGGCAGTCTTCCTCCAGGTTGGCTGGGGTTTGGCAGTGCTATGTTCCTGTGTGGGAGGGCACAGCTCTTTTTGGGCGACCTTTTGCCAAAGCTATAATATAGCAAAAGGTTTCTCCAGGCTCCTGTGCCTACTCCTTCCCTCTGCCCCATCGGGTCTATGGTGGTAAGAGCTCTCAGCAGTTAGTGACCCCAGGGTGCTTCACCAACTTTTGTCCTGGCCCCTAATCCTGCCACACATTAAGAATAGGCCCTTCTGAGCCACTGGCATAGCTCAGAGGTTAATTATTGACTTATGAACCAGGAAGTCTCAGTTCAATTCTTGGTCAGGGAACATGCCGGGGTGGTGGGCTCAATCCCCAGTGGGGAGCGTGCAGGAGGCAGCCAATCAAAGATTCTCTCTCACCATTGATGTTTCTATCTCTCTTCCCCTCTCCCTTTCTCTCTGAAATAAATAAAAAATATATTAAAAGAAAAAGAGAGAGAGAGAGAGAGAGAGAGAGAGAGAGAGAGAGAGAGAGAGAGAGAAGGTCCTTTACCACACTCTCCTTAATTTCCCAACCTGAAATGCAATGGTTTCTTGCCAGGACCTGATTTATACACTGTACCAGCTGTGGGCAAACTACGGCCCGCGGGCCGGATCCGGCCGGTTCGGCTGTTCTATCCAGCCCGCGGAGCCGAAAGAGCAGAGGGTTCTCTTGCTCTCCCCTCCGCTCCTTTACTTTGAATTTATATTAGTTCACACAAACACTCCATCCATGCTTTTGTTCCGGCCCTCCGGTCCAGTTTAAGAACCCATTGTGGCCCTCGAGTCAAAAAGTTTGCCCACCCCTGTGTAGCCCTATGTCAAAATCTCTGTCTATCTTTACTTGACTCCAAATTGAGCTCCTTTTCCTTTCCTCAGGAAACTTTCTGAACAAATGCCCCAGAAATTTTGAGTTCAGAAGGGCTTCCCAGACTGTCCAACCTGGTACTTACTAGTATTTTCTGGAGGTCTGTTTGTCAAAATAATTGCAAAAATGTATACAAATCTATAAAAATATTGAATTCTAATAAATTAGAAATTCCAAAAGTTCCAAAAAGTATCTCAAAGAATACATGGAGTTATAAAGATGTTTCCTAGGGTAATATTAAAAATATTTAAAGACTATCACAGGCACCCACTAGTTAAAACAGGGCAGGCTGTGTCAGTACCAACTGGCTGGATATCAGCGCTGGGTACTTAACAGCAATATTAAGTAGAAGAGTGAAGAAAAAATAAGAAACAGCCTAAATATCTAGGAGCAGGAGAAATGTGAATAAACTCTGGCATTTCATGTGATGAAATACTATGCAGCCTTATAAAATGATTCCTTCTACAGATGAACATTTAATGGCATAGAAAGTTGTATATTATATATTGTTAAGTGAAAAAAGCAGATCACAAAATGCAATATGTAGTGTGGGCCGGATTTTAGAAATTTTAAAAAGATGGTGTGTGTGTATGTATGTGCATGTATATGTATGTTTACAGATCAGAGAAAGAAACAACATTTATTTTAATACTAGAGGCCCAGTGCACGAATTCGTGCACGGGTGGGGTCCCTCTGGGTGGCCTGCGGGGATTGGGCCAAAACCTGAAGTCCAGTATTGCCTGCAGCTCCTATCTGCCGCTCCCGCTCATCCCAGCCCCACTGCGCCTGCCATGGGCTCATGCCCAATCAGTCCAGATTGGGAGAGGCTCGCGCCGCTGCTGCAGTGCTCGCCAGCCATGAGCCCTGCATCTGGCGCCTTTCCGAGGGGAGTGGCCTGCCAGATTGGGCTGACACCGGCTCTCTGACATCTCCTGAGGGGTCCTGGATTGTGAGAGGGCACAGACCAGGCCGAGGGACCCCACCAGTGCACGACCAAGGCCAGGGAGGGAGCGCAGGAGGGCTCCCGGGCGTGTCCAGCCCATCTCGCTCAGTCTGATTGGCTGGATCCCAGCAGCAAGCTAACCTACCAGTCGGAGCGTCTGCCCCCTGGTGGTCAGTGCACATCATAGCGAGTGGTTGAGTGGCCATAGCATATCATTAGCATATTACGCTTTGATTGGTTGAACAGTCGACTGGTCATCAGACGACCAGATACTTAGCATATTAGGCTTTTATTATATAGGATGTCAGGGTAACAAATACTTTATACTTTCTTCCATTTTCTTATCTGTAGTTTCAAAATTTTTCAGAATATATAACATACTTTTTAAAAGAGCAACTATGACAAGAAACATATTTTGTTTTTGTTTTTTAAAGTCTCCCAGACAGTTGTAGAGATGTGGCATTCCTAAGATTTTGGTTAGGTATCCCTGATTACAAGCTGCTTGCTGGATGTATTGCCCATAGGACCAAGCATGTAACTCAAGCATGTCAAACTCAAAGGCTAACATGAACCAAACAAACAAGGTTTAAGTGTAGGTGGGCCACAAAAAACAAAACAAAAACAAAAGCTTCAATTTTCATAGAAAGGTAGGTTTATTTCAATAGAGACATGCTGAATACAAAGGGCTGAAATAAATGAGTAATCGTTAACATAAAATAATAGAACATTTTAATAAAAATTAATATTTTTTCCTGAACATTAACTTACCAGACACTGAATAACTGCACAAATTAATAAGCATGACGCAAATAAACCTATTTTTCTTGTTCTTGAAAGTGAAATATTTCCTGTTGTGAACACCAAACCAGGCAGCCCAAGACTAATGTCGGCAGATAGGAGCTGCAGGCAGTGGCAACCAGCTGCTAAAATATTTGCTGCTAGTATTAGTGGAGATAAATGGTGCACCTGTGCGAAGGTGTGTAAGGGAAATGAATGCAACACAATTATAGTAATCAGTCATTAGTGAACGTTGTAGTTCGTTATTAATAATCTATAATAATAAAAGTGTAATATGCTAATTAGATTGGACAGCTGAATGACCTTTCGGACATCATTCTGGATGAAGCTGCGTTGATGGGGGTGAGGCAGAGGCGGTTAGGGGTGATGAGGCAGGCAGGCAAGTGGTTGGGGTGATGAGGCAGGCAGGCAGAGTGGTTAGGGGTGATGAGGCAGGCAGGCAGAGTGGTTAGGGGTGATGAGGCAGGAAGGCAGAAGGGTTAGGGGTGATGAGGCAGGCAGTCAGAGTGGTTAGGGGTGATCAGTCAGGCAGGCAGGCAAGTGGTTAGGAGCCAGTGGTCCTGGATTGCGAGAGGGATGTCTGACTGCCGGTTTAGGCCTGATCCCACAGTGGGATCGGATCTAAACCAGAAGTCGGACATCCCCCAAGTGGTCCCAGATTGCGAGAGGGTGCAGGCAGGGCTGAGGGACCACCTCCCCGCCCCCACCCCCCCGTGCATGAATTTTGTGCACTGGGCCTCTAGTTATGTATAACAGCATATTATAAAAATTAAGTAATGAAATTTTTATTAAAATGTTTCTTACATACCATTATATTGGCTGGGCCACAAAAATATTTGTTGCAGGCTGCATGCAGCCTGCAGGCTGTGAGTCTGACATGCTTGATGTAACTGATTATTTCTGGTCTCACTCAATGTGGCTGACCTTTCCACAGAGAGATGCAGAACCATAGGCCCTCAGGGGATCTTACCCTCCACACCACCACCTTAGCTGCGCTGTGGCTGCTGACACTCCACCAAGAAAGAAGATGTGGCCCAAACCGAGATTGCTACCCGAGTCCTTGGCAGCCACCTCTCTCCTGAACACTTAATATATTCCTAGCAGATTGACTACATGTTATTAATAACTATATAGCCTGTCAATCAACACCATCTTCTGAGAGTAACTTTCTAAGTCAGTCATATTAAAAACCCAATTAAAAATATTTAAAAGGCATTCCTTCTCAACAGCACTTTTAATTATTTGCCACCTAAGTATTTACTCCTTCATTTTTCTCTGCCTCCTTCTCCAAAGGGCTCAGAGAAACTAACTAGCCAATGTGAAGCCTCATGCACATTCATGTGTGTGTACAGACAGGTTCCTGCACCTGTGTGAAGCACAGTGTTTAGTATATAGTAACACATACTCTGTGGTATATACTTAGTCATCATCACACAGTGACTGCATGGAAATCCAACCACATTCATTTTATCTGCCCAGGCAGAGAAGACTTGGGCTGAAGTATGCTGCTAGCATCAGTCTCTTAGAATAGAGAGAAAAGTGAGGATCTGCTGAGGTTCCTTTGGTTCCCTGTCATCCCCATTAGCCTTGACCCTGCTATGGCCTCTGCTGCTGTATGCTCTGCTCTGGTTCTCTCTCCTCTATGCCTGTACCCCTGTCAGACTTACCATCATCATATACAGACACAATCAAGCCACTCACCTGCTTAGATGGTTGCCCACTAGCTAGAATAGTTGTTCTTAAACCTATATATAAATGGGTAAAAGAAGAATTGCTCTCATTAAAGCAAGAGAGAGGGGTGGCAGCCCACTTGGGCTTCCATGGTTTCCAGATCTAGTGCACCCATCATTTTACACATAATGAAGTCAGTGCTGAGCTCCTCCACCAGGCCATGTCTCTCTCATGCCCTCCCCTACCTTCCCCTCTCTTTCCTTCAAAGGTTCACTGAGCACCTATTAAGTATTGCTCTAGGCTCAGGGCATTGGGTAGACAAAACCTCTGCTTCAAAGTGTTAGAATCTAATCTGGAAGTCAGGTAACAAACACACGATACATTAGGTGATGATAAAGGTTATGGAAAAAATAGAAGGGAATAAGGAGGAAAGAGAGTGATGGGCATGGTCTTTCATACAGTTCGGTCACAGAAGGGCTTTCTGATAAAGTGATATAGGGCAGAGACCTGAAGGAAGCAAGGCAACGAACCCTACAGATATCTGGGAAGATTAAAGTTGCAGCCAAGGCTATGGGGCTGTGGTAGAAGAGTGCCAGGCAGGTATGCAGGGCAGTGAGAAGGCTGATGTGGCTGAATTGGGACAAGCATATCAGATGTGCCGAGCCCCATGGGGCATTACAGGACATTATAAACACCTTGACTTCTCTGTGGTGGGGAATCTTTGGAAGGTTTTGAGAAGAGGAGTGACATGAACAGATTGGAAGGGAGCAAAGAGGAAGCAGAAAGATCAGTAGGAAACTGTTGTAATAATCTAGGTAAGAAATGACCAGGGAGAGACTGTGAAGGTGATGGGAAGTTGTTTGATTCTTCACACACTTTTGAAGGTAGAACTGACAATATTTGCTGATGAATTAGATATGGGAGAAAGAGAGTAAACAAAGAAACTCTCAGGTATTTAGCCTGAACAAACAAGGAATGGGGCTGCCATCAGAACAGTAGATAGGTGAGAGGGATGGAGAAAATCAGGGAATGGATTTGGGCAAGTTAAGCTTGAGAAACCCAACATATTGCCTGATTGGGTGGGTATATAAGTTTGAAGTTTAAGACAAAGGTCTGAGCTGGATATGTAAATGTAGCAGTTACCTATATATCAGCGTATTTAAACCATGAGATTGGATGAAATCTCCCAGGGAGTGTACAGCAGAGAGAAGAGGTCCATGGATTGAACCCCGGGAGCACCCCAGCATTTAGAGGTTAGACAGGAGCAGGGGAAGGAGTAAAAGAGATAAAAGCAGTGGGTTGTGAGGTAGGTAGAAATAGGAGAGCATGGAGTTCAGAGCACGTGTGAAGGAGTGTGTAATCAACCAAGTAAAATGGTGCAGTCCTATGAGGCTTGAGCAATGACCATTGGATTTAGCAACATGGGGATTGGCGGGGACTTGGAAAGAGCCATGTTGGAAGGGTGGTGGGGCAGAAAGTGTGATGGGAGTTCCTCAAGGGCAGAGACCACCTCTAATTCATTTCTGCATCCCTCATGTCACCCCCAGTGTCTGGCACAGTGTCTGGCACCCAGCAGGCAATAAGATCTATTCATGGATGAGCCTATTCACCATTGGTCCTGGCATACACCATTTGATTTTCACATGTTTGGACCATGGGAAAATAAAGGATAATATATTATTGTCTGAGTTTGGAGTGCATCTCTACATGCCCATCACCAATTTCTTTATTTTGATGGAATAGTAAACCTTAGAAGTCATTAGAAAAAAAATGCATGGGCTTAGGGAAAAACAAAACAGAACAAAACAAACCACTAACACTACAGAGAACCTTTCCTTTTTCAAAATTGCTCCTGATAGAGTTTCACAGAGTCTCCAGAAACAGCTGCCAAAGGAGATAATATTCCTAACAATGAAGATGATGGTGATAACAATGCAGTTACCAGGTTTGAGTGGCTTTTCTGGGCCAGTGACTAAAGGTGGTACTCTCCATATGTAGACGATTTAATTTCCTTGTCCCACTAACTTCTCTGAGCAAATAGTTTTATTTTACTTTTAAAGATAAGAAACTGAGCCTCAGAGAAATGAGGTAATGTGCCCAAGGTAAAGTGGCAAAGCTAGGATTTGAATCCAGATCTCTTTAACTGAGAAAACTATATATATACACGTATATATTTTCTATACTACATTGCCTTTACCAATACTTCCATGTCTTGGATGGGCTATCATCTCACTAAGCCTCTTGCTGATAATTGGCTAAGCTATGATAGCCTTGGTTTCTAGGCTGGCAGATGTGTCTTGGAGTGGAAGTACCCTGGGTCACAGCAAGGAAACAGGAAAACAGGGTACTGCCTGCCCTGAGCACCCGCTTTACCTCTCAAAGCCATCTATGGAGCCTTATATTAACAATTGCCTCCATTTCTCGAGCAACTGGTATACCAGCAACCATTGAGAAGGCTTCCCATACTTTGTCTCTAATCCTTATAGCAATTTCTTAAAGCAGATATGTTATCCTCATTTTACATTGAGCTCAGAAGGGTAATGACATGCCAAAGCAAATCAACAGCTCATCAGTGGCTCACTTTCCTCTTCACATTATAGTATCTCATGGCGGGAACCAGAGCCAATCCACATAACAGAGCAAAGCAGGGGGTGGAGAGATTATAAGTGAGGTTACCATCCATGAGGCAGGCAATCTGGTCAAATTAAAATACCAGAGGGTGGGAAAGGACAATGAGGGAAGAGAGACCCTCACCATCTCAAACTTTCTTTAAAAATTGCCTACGGTCATAGAACTATGCAAATAAATAGCATGGGTTATTGTCCCTGAAATAAACCACTTTGGATCTACACTTGAATGCACTGAGATTATAGATTCAGCCACATCCAATGTATGTTATTAAGCATACATCTCTAATTTATTGCATCTGGAATAGCCCTTTGGAGCCTGAATCTCCAGCTACTGGCCTTGGTGAAAGCTTCTCTTGGACCATGTATTTTTATTGCAGGTGATGTTATAACAAGGCTTTTGTTAACTAAGCTCTCACAGGAGAGTGGCATATTGATATGAAATGTAAACATGTTTCTTAGAGCCATTGCCCCACCCCTTTCCCATCCTTCCCTCCACTCCTTCTGAAGTTAAACTTTTACGTACACAGCTCTAATGATCTGGTAATACATTTCAGTTAAGATCCCTTGGCTCTTGAACTCCAGGGCAATGACCTGAACTCCATCTATTAATTGGACCATGGAGGGGGGGTTCAAGATAGAGTAGTTACAATAATCCCTTCCACTGGGGATCAAGAGAAGAGTACAAGACTAAGAATAGTTGTACATATAAATAAAGCACAGCTCCTGCCTATCTGACAGGAAGAGGAGGCCACCACATGGGTCTGCTGCTTGCTCAGGTGGTGTCCACAGCTCCCGCTCAGCCTGGGAATGGGCCCTTAATAATTGATGTCGGACCTGCTCAGCCAGAAAGTGCTTTCTAAATAACCTTCTGTCAATAGTGGCTTGAATTAGGACCAAGTTCTAAAATGCAATTGTTTTCCATTGATTGGCTTTGAGCATGTCTCCCCTCCCTGGGCCTGCCTCCCTAGGCGGGGCACTGGTGAGAGAAGAGATTCCACCCAATTTGTTTTGGGCCAAATTGTAATTCCTCCACCTCCCAAATTCACATGTTGAATTCTTAACTCCAAGTACCTCAGAATGTGACTTTATTTGGAGACAGGGTCTTTCAAGAGATAAAATGAGATCACATGAGTGGGCCCAAGTACAATATGACTGGTGTCCTTTAAGAAGAGGTGGGACACAGACACACACAGAAGGAGGACTGGAAGAAGACAGCCATCTGCAAGCCAAGGAGAGGGGTGCTCAGAAGAAACCAACCCTGCTGACACCTGGATCTCAGACTTCCAGCCTCCAGAATGGGAAGAAAATGATATTCTATTGTTTAAGCCACCCAGTCTGTGGTACTTGTTATGTGAGCTCTAGCAAACTATAAATAATTTTACTCATCTGCAAAGAAGAGTGTTTCAATCTAGACTGGGAGAGGTGGAGATTGTTATTTAGTACTAGAGGCCCAATGCGTGAAATTCATGCAAGGGGCTCGGCCCTCGCAGCCCTAGCTGCCCCTGCTTCATCTGGAAGGTCGTCCAGAAGGATGTCTGGAAGGTTGTTCGGCTGTTTGGTCTAATTAGCATATTAGCTCTTTATTATATAGAATTGCCTTCATGCCAAATGCTCACCCATGAGTTCTCATTTCAAACACACCAGTGCTGGGGACACTCCTACTTCCCCAATGGTGAGCTCTTTTTACAGAGGTTTCCTGGGCACTTGCTTTTTCAATAGTTGCATATTTTTAAATCAATTCTAAGTAAACTGTGTGTCTCACTTGCTGTGGGAAATTAGGGAAACAATGAACTGGAGATTACGAATTGAAAAGAGAAGCATTGAGCTCGAATCCAGGAATCTGAGAATCTCATCAAAGCTGTGCAACACCCCCACCCTCAAGCCCCCAGGAAAAGCCATCCCTGCCCATAAACCTAGAAGACAGAGTTCTTTTTGCAGGGCTAATAAACACTTTGCAATTCACACAGAGATCCTGTAAGGAGTCATGGACCCCAGCTTATAAAACCCTAGAGTAGAAGGCTTCAGTGAAGTTTGGGTAGAGAGGAGATGATAGAAAAGCAGAAAGAAGAGAGACGAGAGGAAGGAAGAGGGATGAGGATGAGAGGAGATGGGAGGAGAGAAGAATGGGAGAGACAAAGATGGAGGAGGAAAGGAAGGAGGATGGGAGAGTAAGGAGAGGAGAGTGGAGGGGAAAAGGAGGGGAAAATAAAGAAGAAGGGAAAAGAGCAGAATGGAGTAAGGATGAAAAAGAGGGGGGGAAAGAGGAGAGAGAAGGGGAGGACAGAGGAGGAGGGAAGGAAGATGAGGAGCTTTAGAGGAAGGAAGTGAGAGAAGGCAAGAGGGCTCGGCTGTGCCTATGGCTGAGCCAGGCCAGGCTGGGCTAAAGCGTAAGGATATGGTGGGTGCCAAATCCAAGTGCTGACCCTAGAAAGGCAGTCAGTACTTGGAGACCCAGCTGCGGGAAAGTTTTAGGACATGTATTACCTGCTAGCATGCAACATAAACATTTAAACATCTCACGGAAATTGTGAAGGAGGGAATATCCTAATGAGTCCCTTGTGCTCATGGAAATTATTAGTATGAAGTCCACAGGCATTAAAATAGATGTAATTGGCCTAGCTCCTTAGGTGGGATTTCTTTCTTGTTGAATTTTAGGGAATATAAAAATACATTTAAGGGCTTTTGTTTATTCCTCCTGATCTTGTTCTCTTGAACGCTCTTGCTTCTTTCGCAGACTGCGTGCCTACCAGGGGAAAGAAGAGTGGGCAGTGGATACATATGGTGAAACTCAATGGAATATAAATTTTACTGATTAACAAGTCATTTAAAAATTGTTTTATATGAATATAAATATGAATACACTATGGAGTGGGAAGCAAAATTTTATATATTCATAATTTGTCATCTTGAGCAAGTTACTTTAACTCTATGAGTTTCAATTCCCAAATCTGTAAAAAGAATTCCATTAAGAACACAGAGAAGTGATGTGATGCCTGTAAACCTCCAGCATTAGCAGATGCCGGACAAATACGAGCCTCCTCCATTCTTCCTCTGGCAGGTAGCCCTCCTCTGAGTTCCCACAGTTGTCCTCTTCTCCACCTTCTCACAAACACTTTCTCAAAATTATACGTCTATTGTACGGACTTTCAGGAAGTGGGGTGAGTACTTCCTAGGAATAGGGACCACCTTCTTTTCCTTTGTGACTCCCAGGCCCTAGCACCACGCTGGGACAGAATACATGCTCATTGAACAGTGGCAAATGAGTCCACCAAACATTTCTTTTTTCAGACACCTTTTCAAACACGTGGAGACAGCCCTTGCAACAGTAATGAGTTCTCTTCTCTCTCCTAGGATGAGAGTCCCTTGAAGTCCAAAGTTGGGTCTTGCCCATGCTTTTAAACCCTGAGTAAGTACTGCTTGTATAAAAAGTTGTAGGGCCTCAATAAATATTTGCCAAATGGATTTTACTTGGATTTGAAATAGAACCAAAGCTAATATTGACTGGGTTCCATAGCTGGCATGAATAATAGAAGAGAAAGGCCTGAGAGCATAACGTTAGAAATTGCCAGCCCTCATGGCTTGGCCAAGTCCAGGCCTCTCTAGTCAGACGCAATAGATGGGCCTGCTGCTGCTCTCAGACCCTGGAGGACGGTGGGATGCGCAGGAGTGAGCTCCAGAGGACATGCTTCGGGAACGGCTGGCCACTTACGGTAACAGAGGCCGCTTCCCCACCCCGAGCAGGGTTAGATGGGGATGATTTCCAGTCCATTGAAATGGCATCCCCTCTGGGCAGCCTTCTGGAACCTTCAGTCCAGCCAACACTGTCCTCTCCCTTCTCTGTGCTCCCACTACAGCTGGAGAGGGAAAATCCTGTAGCTCTATCCCCATTACAGGACAGTTCACTGTTAGTATGTTCATCTTGCTGGGTAGACACCACCACGGCATTGACAAAATGAGCATGGCCCTCACCGGTTTGGATCAGTGGATAGAGCATCGGCCTGTGAACCAAAGGGTCCCGGGTTCAATTCCGGTCAAGGGCACAAACCTCAGTTGCAGGCTCAATCCTCAGCCCTGGTCAGGGCATGTGTGGGAGGCAACTAAACAAGGTGTCTTTCTCACATCTATGTTTCTCTCTCTCTGTTTCTCCTCCCCCCTTCCACTCTCTCTAAAAACCAGTGGAAAAATATCCTCAGGTGAGGATTAACAACAACAACAAAGATGATCATGTTTTCCAGCTAAACAGGCACCAGCTCCCATTTCTGCTCCTCGCCAGCTCCCAGTTAAAATTTAGCCCAAGGCCCTGGCCCTTCCTTCTGGCCTTGGCTTCCTCATGGAAATGGGCATAAGAATACCCTGCCTTGGTGGGGAGGGGGCTTACAGGGAATAAAGTCCATCAAGTGCTTAGCACAAGGCCTTGGCATAGGAGGTACCCCACAAATGGCACCCCCTCCTTTTTCCTTTCCTTGCCCTCTTTGGAAGCAGAGCTAAGTCTCACTTCTCTTTAAGACACCCAAGGACCTCGTCCAGAGCCTGGCAAAGGGTTACTGCTCACTGCTCAGTCTTTATTTTTAGAATGAATGAATGAGTGTCAGACTTCCTACAGTGCTACCCCAATCCTTCCCACCAAGCATCCTGAAGACCCGGGTACAAACTGCCCCTCCAAACATAAACCCAGTCTGCGGTAGAAGAAATGTGGAAGGAGTCACATACAAATGTAAATAATTTGAACAGGTGGTGCGATTCCAGGAGCATATTTGTTTCATGTTGCAAAGCAGGTTTAATGATAATTACAGTTTAAAAAAAGATTTTAGTACAGAGTCCGCATCAGGGTCTCAGGCATAAAGGAAAGAGTTTTGGAGAAGAATCCAGAGGAGATGGTTTGTTCCTTTTATAGGGATACGGTGGCGACAACCTTTCTTAGCCATTAGCTCCAAGCTCCTAACTTGTGACTCTGTCCAGGCAAGGTCAGGAATATGGCAGGTGGTGCCAGGAGCCACACAAGCTCCCTCCGGTGTGCTCACTGCCCTCACTCCTGCCCCCCACCCAGCTCCCTGGATGCTGCCCGAGCAGTGAGAGAGCTGGATGCCGGGAATGCCGAGATGTCCTACCTGCTTCCCACCACAAACCCAAGTGCCACCATTTCCTTCTGGGATGTGAGGAGCGAGAAAAGGGCCTCGGAATGATGGGTAGCATTTCCTGAGCAGCCCTCCCCCACCCTAATCGTGCAGACTAGAAACCTGGCCCGAGGGCCAGTGCCCTGTGAAAGCAGGGTGGGCTGGGGCCCAGGGGTGGCACAGGGACATGGAGGCTCCTTCCCGCTGAAGCGCTGCAGCCCTCAGGACAGTTTAGATTTCAGGGGTTTCAAGTGGTGGGATTTTGTGGGATTGAGTCCCCTCTGTCCTCCTCTCCCCTAGGTCCTAGGGTGTGGCCCACAGAGCAGGACTGAGAATCAGGAAGCAAGGGTGGGAACTGGCTGGCCCTGCCCCATCTTGCTGTGTGACCCTGGTCAAGTCACTGTCTCCTCCCATCCTCAGTTCCTTCCTCTGGGAGTGAAAGGTGGAGCTGGGTGGCTTCTGTGTGAATTCCCCCATGGGTGATGCACCCGGCAGGCATCCCTGTCTGAGATGGGGCCGGGACACTTAACTCAATGGTCCTCACGTAGCCCTGGGAGACCAGCTCTCCTCCCGCTACCTTGCAGGAAAATACAACCTCGCAGAGGTCAGGGCATAATCAACCTGCCCAAGGTCAAGCTGATACCAGCTGGGTGGATTTCGGGAGGGGTGTGAAGGATGGGAGCGCTGGGGGCAGGGGCAGCCTGGCAGGTGCAGAAGGGGGCGTGATTGGCGGACAGCAGGCAGCATGCCGCAGGGCCTGCTGAGGGGGGAGCGCTGGCCTCAGGTCTATGCCCTGTTGCTCCTTAGCTGTGTGACGCTTGGAGAAATCACTGTGTCTCTGAGCCCCAGTCTTCCTTATACTTAAAATGGAGTAAATAACCTCCCCTTGGCCCATCTCACAGGTCCCTTGAAAAGATCAAATGAGAAAACAGGGCTGAAAGTTGCAGCTTAAATTGTTCAAAAGCCTGAGCCTCACCAGTTACTGGTTCTGTGTGCCCTGGAGCCTCAGTTTCTCTGCCTGTGAAATCAGAATCCTCACCCCTGCCTCCCGGTGTGTGTGTGTGTGTGTGTGTGTGTGTGTGTGTGTGTGTGTGTGCGCGCGCACGCGCGTGCATGCTGGAGGGGGCTGGGATGGTGTGCAGTGGTGACAATGTCTGAGGAGCCTAGCCATTGCTCTCATGAGCACACACAAAGGCCTGTGCACAGGGCAGAGGTGAGGCATTGCCCGCCATGCTTCCTCAAAGGGCCTCGGTCACACCTGTTCTCAGGCTTCTCACCCCCATGCTGCTCAGCAAATAGAAAGCTCTAGAGGCTGGAAAACTTATTTTTCTTGTCTCCTCTGACTTGGGAATTTACTGCTCTGCTGTGACGGGTCTCGCTGATAATCTACCTTACTCTTCCAGAACTTTCCAACCAGCCTGACGGAGACAGCCTTGGGTCAGAGGCCTCAGTCCTGGGAATGAATGTACCGCCTCCCCCAGGGCCAGGTTACGTGCCTGGCATGTGCTCAACAGATGCCATGCACAGCGGTGATGGGTTTCAGCAGAAAGCAGCCAGGCTCTGAGCCCTCAGTGCCCCATGCCAACCTCAGGCCCTTTCCCAGTGCTTCTCCCTGTGCCAGCTAGAAACCCGGCTGGCACTGGTTCCTCGCCGGGGCAAAGGTGTGACAGAAAATGAGTCTGTTCCCCACAACTCACCCATTTACTGACAGCAGGTTTGCGTCACCCAAAGGTGTGGGGATTGTTCCCTCGCAAAACATCACAGCCATCAGAGAGCGGAGAACACCGGACTCTACAGGGGAGAGGGTGGTTCAGGAAGGAGAAGGTGGAGTTGGGCGGGGGTTCTCAGGCCTGGGGTTCACTAGATCCACCTGGGAGCTGTATTGACCACCTCTGCCTGGGCCCGCCCCAGCATTTCCCAAAATGCCACACAGAACCCTCTCTAAGAGGCACGTCACCATGGGAGCATTCGTCCTGGGCTGGGGTTTGAAGCACGTCCGTTTGACCCCAGAGCCCAGGTTCCAGACCACCATGCTCCGGAGCCTCCCAGGGACCCACACAGAATCCAGGCCCAACACACTCGCTACACCTCCAACAGCAATCTCTTCCCATGTAATCCCCATCACTCCCCACAACCTCCAGTGATTGCATTTTCCCACTTGGCATTTTGTTTTGATGTTCAGGGCATAAAGGGCCAATAGCTTCCCCCAAGCTATTTCTCCTCCGAAGCAGGGAAATAGCTCAGCAATTTGGGAGCCATTTAAAATGCATTGTTTTGCTGGGGGACACTGCCGGGAAAGCGCTCGTCTCTCTTCTAAATCCTAGCACACGATGTGGCAGGCTGCTCCCAATCAGGACTTTTTTCCAATCTTGTTAGTCATTAGGCCAGAAGCCCTTGCAACCGCACTGCGCTCTACGTGCAGGACAGGAGACTGACACGCCATGGATTGTGCCAGCCACCAGCACAGGTGCGGGGCTCACGGAGGCCCGATGCAAACCTGGGCTCCGCACATCCCTGCCGCGTGACTTGGCCAGGCACCGAACCTGGCCCTCCTCTGGAAAACAGACCGCCCCCAACCTCCCCGAGTTACAGGCACGTGAGGGTTAGGTAAGAGGAAGACTGCAAAAGGCCCCCCACACATACTGTTTACTGAAAGAAAAAAAACATAGCAGCTGTTCTTACTAAACGCTGAGGATGATTATTACTCAACTGCCACTCTCATCTTGGGCTTCTGCACAGCCAGGCCCTTCAATTAGGCTGCGATGTGCGGAGGCACCACTGAGCAGGGAGGTGTGGACAGGGTGCTCTAAGGAACCTTTCTCTCCAGATGGCTTGGCCTCCAAAACAATCTATGAAGAGCCCAGGGAACAGAAAATGTAAACAGTGCTGATGCCCAGGCCCCACAGTCACTGGCCTCGGCTGGCCCAGGTCAACCCAGGTGGGCCCAGGTGTGGTGGTCACTAAAGCTCCCAGGTATTCCAGCGAGCAGCCAGGGCTGAGGCCCTCTGCTTAATTCTTCCCTTCACTCTTCCCTCCTCAGAGTCTCGGTCCCCTCCCCTCTCAAGTGGGTGATGTTAGGTGAGGAGACAATGCCCAGACTGTCAGAGGCACACACTTGCTCTCAGGGTGGGCTGATGGGAACAGACCCAGCGTGCTGTCAGTCACACCCGTGTCCCTAGGGAGCTGGTGCCAGCCCCGGTTTCTAGCTTCCATGCACTTCATGGACAAGCATTTAAACGGCACCTATTCTGTGTCTGGCACTGAGCAGGCTGCTAGGGAAACAACGGGCTGAGAATGGCACTGCCCTGCCCTCACAGAGCTGCCATCCTGAGTGGGTGGGGTGTGGGGTGGGACTTCAGAGGAAGTGACAATAAAATTGTTACCTGAAGGATGATGACTAGGAGGAGGTAGTTGGCAGAGGAGGGGACCAAGTCTGGGGGAGTCCCTGACACCGACACCAGAGAGGGTTTGGCAGTTAGAAAATCAAAGATGGCTGATGTGTGTTGAACAGAGAGAGAGGGAGAAGAATGGATCAGGATGAGAGTAAAGAGGCAGGCAGCGGTCAGAAATTCATGACACAAGTATTCATGGAGCGGCAGAATATATGTGGCCTTGGCATGGCCACTGGAACTGGAATGCTAGGGTTCAAATCCTACCTCAGGCACTTATAAGCTGTGTGACTTTAGGTTGCGTACTTAATCTCTCTGTGCTTCAGGGCCTCATCTCCAGATTGGAGATGATGATAAGACTACCCACCTCCAAGAGCTTTGGTGGAAATGAAGTTAGTTAACTCATGAACACCACTTAGAAGAGTGCCTGGGACACATGAAGTACCATACAAACATTTTTTATCATTATTATATGCTAGGCATTGGCTCAGCCTCCTCATGTGCAAAATTGGAGTAATTATGTCGCTAAGTCAGAATGCTATTGTGAAGACTGGATGAGAAAGTAGAGGTGGACTCCTCACATTACCTGATGACATGGTGAGCAGGCAGGGCAAGTTCACCATCGCCATTATTGATCTTTACTCATTGTGTGTGCTGGGCAGAGGAGATGACATTTCTAGGAACAAATTTGCAAACAACCAACTGCCCAGAAGTGGGAGGGGCTCTCTCAGGAGAAGTGCCCCTTCATGCAGGCGTGTCAGCACAGGGCTGGGCAGGGCAGCTGGGTGAGGTGCCCTTGCACTCTAAGAAGCCACGATGCTACCTGTCTCAAATCTCCAGCGATATCTGCCCATCTCTAAAAATTTCCACAAATACATCCTGAAACCTTTGCTCTCACGCAACCCTCCCCTGCCTGCTTTCCTGCCATGGCAAAGAGGCATCAAGTCCAGACACCTCCTGTGCCCCAGGAGGTGACGACACTTGCAAAGAGCACATCGTTCAAGGGTGTGAAGTGGTCACCTCGGGCTGGCGCCCCAGCCTTCTCTGCCCTCACAGCATCAGGGACACTAGCAGCCCGTGGCACGAACTTAGGGCACAGGGAGGCTGATGAGCAACTTCCCAGGGAGGCACCTTTGAAGAAAAGGACCGAGATCCAGCCTAGGGCCTGCAGGGTCTCTGAACATTCTGAGCATCTGGTTTCTCCTCTCCCCCTCTGTCCTAGGATGCAGTTCACTGGTGCCCTTTAAAAAGAGCAGTGTTTATTCATGGAAATACACTGTGCTCTGTCTCTGGGATGCAGTGCAGGCCTCCTTCAAAAATAGAACCCAAGTCAGGTGCACTTCCTCACTCCTTGTCTCTCCCCACCTGTCCCGGAACCCTTCAGAAAGACCCAGAGACAGGCAGCATCTCCACGTGCTGGGAGAGTAGCTGGGGTTTGCACCCAGGTTTGTCTCATTCCAAATCTTTTGCTCTGTTCCCACTTTAAAAATCCATTTTTGCCCAGCTGGTGTGGCTCAGTGGTAGAGTGTTGATCCATGAACCAGGAGGTCATTGTTCGATTCCTGGTCAGGGCACATGCCCGGGTTGCAGGCTCGATCCCCAGCAGAGGGGGTGCAGGAGGCAGCCAATCAATGATTTGCTCTCATCATTGAGTTTCTCTCTCTCTCTCTCCCTTCCTCTCTCTGAAATTAATAAAAATATATTTTTAAACAATCATTTTCCCTTGACTTTAAAAGTAACATATATTTATTCTAACTATTATAAAAGACATCGAAAGGTAATCTCACCATCCAGAAATAACCACTGATTTTAGTATATTCTCCTCCCCCTCTCTCCTCCCTCTCTATATGATACATACATCTTATTTATAGAATTGAGATAGTGCATTTTATAGCTTTTTTCATGAATATCATATCGAAAGTATTTTCCCAAGTCACTCAGTATTCTGCTACATCACAATGTTTTAATGGGAGTATCACATAGAAGTTAAGCTTCTCTTCACAAAGGTCCAGGTTCGAGTCCTGGCTCTGTCACTTACAGGTTTTATGGCCAAGGGCAGCCACTTAGACTCTTTGGGCCTCAGTCTTCACAGTTATGAAACGGGGTCAATAATAGTACCCATCCCATGATTGTTATGAAGATAAAGTGTGGTACTTTCCTAATAGCTGCTCTGGACAGGCCTGTAATAATAATTAATAAACTCTACTGAACCATAACTGAGTTAATGATTCCCTTGTTGATAGATATTTAGCTTATTTCTAATACCCATGTTCTCCCACTGCCCGCTCTGGGAAGTCCTGGGATTCACAGACAGGCTCCGATGGCAGACCCTGGCTGTGGGCCTTGCAGAGTAGTAGCAGATGCTCTGGTGAATAGAGAGTGGGGGTGCAAGCCGGCCAAGCCTCGCACCTGTGCCTCCTCCACACAGCTCAGTAAGCTCTGGAGCAATGCAACAATGCCAGGCTCCCTCTGCAGATGGGAGTGTGACTCAGGGCCCCACACCTCCGTCTACAGTGGTGCCTGGACAAGCACCCACTGCCCACTCCCCCAGCTCTGATTCTCAGCCAGATTCCATCCAAATCCAGTTCCCTAGGAAGTTTAAACATCTTTTTCCACACTTGGATCCTTTCACTGTGCCCAGAAGTATTACAAGCCAGGCCTGATGAAGAGAACAAGGCTCAGAAAGATCAGGTGACTTCTCCGTAGTCACTCACATGGTCACAGTCAGGCTCAATCAAAAGCTTGTGACAGCTGAACTGTGCCCTCCCCTCCCCACTTACATGGTGAAGCTCCATACCTCAGAATGTGACTGTATTTGGAGATAGGGCCTTTAAAGAGGTGATTATGGTCAAGTGAGGACTTCAGTGGGCCCTAATGTAATATGAGATGAGGAAGACACAAATGCAGGGATGACCGATGAGGACCTAGTGAGAAGGCAGCCGAAGAGGGAGAGACCTCAGAAGAAACCCACCCCACTGGCACCCTAATCTTGGACTTCTAGCATCCAGAATTCTGAAATAAAAAACACCCAAAATCTTTGTTTAAGCCACACAGTCTGTGGAGTTTTGTTATAGCAGCCCAAACTAGTACAAAGCTAAAAAACAAACAACCCCCCCCCCCACCCACACACACACACATGCCCCACCCAATTCTGAACAGTTTATATGGTTACAAAGCAATTACATGTTTTTTGGTTCTTTTGATTTCTACATGTGACTTTTTGAGGTAGGAAGAACATGTTTATTCCGGTATGGTTGAAGGAATCAATGAAATGTTGCATATAATGTCTCTCATCTACCTGCTGTGGATTCTAAGGGGAAGACTTATGAAGAGTGGGGGGAAGCCACAGGGGAGAAAGGTTTTGAACTCCATCTGAGGAGGATCTGCCCCAGGGTAGAAGGGCTGCCTCAGGAAGGGGAGCTCCTGTCTCAGGACACAAGAGAGCAGAGGTGGGGTGGCTGCTGGGTCCCCTGCTGCAGAGCAATGGTTCTCACTGCCATGCTGGGCAGCAGCATTAGCACACCCTGGGAGCTTGTTGGAAATGCAAATTCTGGTGCTTTCCCCAGACCTACCCAATCAGAAACTGCACCCTGTGTTTGACAAGCCCTCTGGGTGACCCTGGTGCACAGAGAAGTCTGAGAGCCAATGGGTGTGAGGATACAGGAATGGACAGGCAGATTGGAAAGGACAAAGTGACCTTTAACAGCCCTTCAGAGCCAAGGACACTGAGATTCAGGAGGACTCATCAGTGCCGGAAGGGGCCTTGGGGATTGAGCATCAGAGCAAATCTGGCCCAGTGAGGGTAAGGGTCACCAAGGTCACACATCAGAGTGATAAGGCCAGGCCTTCCAGGCTTACCCCTCATCACTGTGTGGCCATGTATGGTACCCTTGAGGTACATGAGCCTCTAACAGAATCAGAATCACAGGGACAACTTCTATTTTCCTTCTGCCTCTGTCTGGCTCAGCTGGCACATGCATACCTTTCAATTCCAGGCTGATCATTCTTGACAGAATGTTTCAAAGTCAAGGCAGGGGCAGGAGAGGACAAAGCTGTTGCTCCAGGCACAAGCACTGACTCTGAAATTAGTGTCTGCCAATAGTAGTTTCTGTCCATACTGGGAAATTACCCTGTCTTGGAAATACTTCTACCCGAGGCATTACAAGTGACTACAATTCTGGTTGCCTCAACACCCAGACTTGCCCAAGACACATGCTTGTCAGACCTCATTTAATCAGCTCTGGCAGGAAGTACGCTTGAAGGATGGACACTATTATGCCCCACAAAGCTTTCTGACCTTATGGAGAAAGGCCATGCTGTGAAGGGTCTGTAGGAAGTAGAGCTTTCATTCTAACTGGTGCAACACAGCCCATCACTAGGGCTCAAGGACATGAGTGACTTTAGAAACAGAGCATTGGATAACATAAATAACACTAGAGGCCCAGTGCAGGAAATTCGTGCATGGGGGGTGGGGTGGGGGGGGAGGGTGTCCGTAGCCTGGCCTGCACCTCTCCAATCTGGGACCCCTCAGGGGATAACTGGCAGTCGGACATCCCTTTCATAATCCAGAACTGCTGGCTCCTAACCACTCACCTGCCTGCCTGATTGCCTCTAACTGCTTCTGCCTGCCAGCCTGATCATCTCTAACTGTTCCCCTGCTGGCTTGATTGCCCCTAACCACCTCTGCCTCAGCCCTGCACCCAGGACCCAGGATTCCCTCCTCCAGCTGACCACAGGCACCTGGGATCCGGGCTTCCCTCCCTCTGGTCAGCCATAGGTGCCCAGGCCGGCTGCAGCCTCAGGGGATGGTGGGCAGATGGCTTTGCCTGGGCTGCAGCTGCAAGTGCTGGCGCCCAGGACCACGGGGTGGGCGGCTTCTCCATCTACCAGGCTGTAGCCAGCCACAGGTGCTGGCGCCTGGACTGCAGGTGGGCGGCTTCTTCGTCTTCCCTGGGATGCAGTTGGGGCGACTTCTCCAGCTGGCTGCTGCCTGGGATCACAGGGCAGGCGGCTTCTTCATCTCCCGGGCTGCAGCCAGCCTCAGGCGCTGGGGCCTGGTTTCTCCGTCTCCCCCAGGATGTGCGGCAGGCAGATGTGAGGCTTCTGAGGCTGGCTGTGGCCTGGGATCACAGGGCAGGCGGCTTCTTGGTCTCTCTAGCTGCATCCAGCCTCAGGTGCTGGCTACAGACTTCTCTGACTCTCACAGGCCCAGGAGCGGCTGGGGGGTGGGGCTGCCGACATCTTTTCAGGTTAATTTGCATACTCACTCTGATTGGTTGTTGGGCATAGTGGAGTGATGGTAATTTGCATGTTTCTCTTTTATTAGTGTAGATAATCTTAGCTGGAAGATAGCTGGAAACTTTGGGCTTGGTCACTTGCTATTCTATCATCTTGTGGGGAGGCTCCAAATTTTGTATTTCTAACAGCAATATTGATGCTGGTGGTCCAGGGACCACACTTGGAGAACCACAGGCAAGAGCAACCTGCCTAGCCTTCCTCATGGGGTTCTGGTGATGGCTCCTTTGGAAGGCCTGTGTGCCTGTCCGGTTGGTTCTGCCATTTCCCCTGCTGTGTAGGAGCCCTGGACCATCACTTATAATCTGGGTCTTAGGTTTCCTGTCTGTAAAATGGGAATAACAACCACAGTTTTTACCTCAGAGTGGTGAGGGTGAAAGAGAGAATGTATTAAAGCAAAAGAGTTGTAGGAATTGTAAAGACTACTCAAATGTAAGGGACGCAAACATTTATTGGGCACCTAGGTTGAGTCAGAAGCTCTGACATCAAGATACTGACATGAAGAAAATAGAGAACCTTGGGGTAAATGGAGCAGACAGACAAATGGACCACTGATATAGTCAATGCAGGGGTCACAGTCAAGTGCAGAAGAATGGAGAAGAGGAGAGGCAAGTGGACTTTATCCTCAGGACAAAGAGAAGCCACTGTAGGGTTTTAAGGTGGAAAGTGATCAGGTCTTACTTTGTCTTATGGAAAGATCAATGTGGGCTGGAGAATAGCTCGTCAAGATGGGCAAGGCTAGAGGCAGAGAGGCAGGGAGATGGTGAGAGGCTGCTGCCGTGACCCAGCAGTGAGGCCACGGAGAGGGAGAGACGTGGGCACCTGTGAGAGATGAGATGTACAGGACAAAGGAGGTGGCAGGTCAAGATGGAAACCAGTTTCTGGTTCACTGACTAAGAAGGGGGCACTGAGGAAGGGGTTGGAGGGGAGAGGACGAGGCTGTGCCTCCTGTACACAACGACTGTGACGCTGCCATGAACAGATGCTGCGCAGGTCTCCCTGGCTGTGAGGGACCTCCCCCGTCCGCCCTCCCCGTGCCCTGGCATGACGGAGCTCTGCTTTTCCCCACTCCTCCGACATGTAGCTGTGTCCTTCCTACCCATGGAGTCGTCTCCAAAACGAACAACAGCAATCAGCAGGCAATCATCATTTTATTCCCCCTATACAATGCCCGACTGTGCAGAGAATGTCTGTGATTGTTGCAAAAATGATGGCATGAAAATTGGGGCTCCTGCCAGAAAAAAAGGAGGGGATAAACCTATTTAAACAAACTCAAATGGTTTGTTTGAGGCTGCTAAACTGGAGCCTGAGAAGGTCTCTGCCCTGCAGACCTCCACATGGTGGGGAGGTGCCTGGTAAGACCCTGCCTGGGTGGGGCAGTCCACAGGGGTGGCCTCCGGAGGCTTGAAGAATAGCCCTGGCAGTGGGACTATCCTGGCGTCCACGTGAGTTCTGGGCACTAACGAAGGGCAACTCTCTGGGCCTTTCACGCTAATCTCAGCTCCCAGCCAGCTAGGAGGAGGGGCTCACAGAAGTTCTAGGTGAGGGTCAGAGCACCCGGGTGGAAAGGCATGGACTCGAGGAGGCTCATAATGATCAGCTATCACTGTTACTTTGTTCCAAGGAGAAGCGACTGCATCCCTCACTGTGCCAAAGGCTTAATGAAGCCAACTGTTTTATTTACTCCATCCTCACAACTGTCCTCAGGAGAGGGTATTATTAATCTCATTTTACAGAAGAAGAAAATGGAGAGAAAAGTTATGATCCCACAGTTAGTACACAGAAAGACGGGGATTCTAGCCCATTTTGCTTAATTCAAAACCCCATGATTGAATTTTTAAAAACCCAGATGACAATAAGTGTTGACAAGGATGTGAAGAAACTGGAACTCTCATATACGGCTGGTGGGAAGGTAAAATGCTAGAGCCTCTTTGGAAAACAGTGGGGCAGTTCTTCAAAGGTTAAACACAGTTTACCATATATGCAGCAATTCCTCACCTAGGTGTATGTCCAAGAGAAATGCAAACATAGGCACACAGAAATCTGAATGTTCATAGTAGCATTATTCATAGTAGCAAAAAAGTGAAAACAACCCAATGACCATCAGCTGGTGAATGGATAAATAGAATGTAGTCTATCCATACAACAGAATATTCTTGGGGGGGAAAAAAAAGTAGTAAAATACTGATCCATGCTACAACATGGATGAAGCTTGAAAACAGTAGGTTAAGTGAAAGAAGCCCGTTACAAAAGGCCACATGTTACATGATTCCATGTACAGGACATGTGCAGAGTAGGAAATTCATAGAGACAGAAAATAATTTAGTGGTTGCCGAGGGCTGGAGGTTAGGAAGACATATGGACTGACTCTAATGGGTAAGAGTGTTTGGAGAAAATGATAAACATATTCTAAAACTGATTGTGGGTGATGGTTGCATAACCCTGTAAATATACGAAAAATCAGCAAATTATATACTTGGAAGGTGTGAATTTTATGATACATGAATTACATCTCAAAAATGTTATTTTTTAAAAGCCCATGATTGAATATTAAAAAAAAGAAAGAAGAAAACAACCATGACCCTTCCAAGTGAAAGCCCCTAGAACTATTATGACGTTCATTACTTCAATACATCTTGCGCCCCTAGTACGTGCCAGGCACATACCTCTGGGAGCTTGTGACTAGGAGCCCCTAGCCTGGATGGAAGAGATAGGATGTGGCCACAGATAATCATGATGCACAGGCGAGGAGACCCAGGGAATTTGAACAGGAGGATACTATTTCACACCTGGGTTGGCAAACATTTTAAAGTTCGACATTATCACACTGGCAAAGATGCACAGTCCCTAATATTCTGATGCACTGCTGAGGGAGACTAAGGACGTAGGTATACTTTGGAAAGAACTTTGGCGGTGTTTAGTAGAACTAAAGATATCCATGCCCTATGACCCAGCCACTCCATGTGCCCTAGGTATTCCTTTGATAAACTCCTGTACACGGCACAAAGGGACATGAGCCAGAAGGTCCATGGCAACACAGTTCACACCAGAAGACTGGAAATAACCAAGTTCATCAACAAGAGAAAGATGAAATAAACTCCACTAAAGTACTACTGCTGGTCCAGCTTGGGCAGACACTGTGCTTGGAGAGAGGCCAGCCCCGAGGGCAGAGCTCAGGGTGACAATGAGGCCAAGGCTCTGGGCCTCTGGCAGGTCTGGTGCTTAGGACATGGGGCCTGGGCATCTACTTGTTTGGAGACCCTCAACCTCCTGTGGGCACAAGGAAGACTGTCCGAGTCCTTCAGCCTGTGGGTAAGTGTTTAGGCCAGTGGTCGGCAAACTGCCATGTGGCTCGCGAGCCGCGGTTTGCCGCTCTGTTGACTAATGAGTTTGCCGACCACTGCTGTAAGGCATTACCCTTACCCAGAAGTTTTGACTTCAGGTTAAAGACATTAGTACATTATTAAAATGTTTTTTAAGTGTTTTTCCCTAAGGCAGTGGTCAGCAAACTCATTAGTCAACAGAGCAGCAAATCGCGGCTCGCGAGCCACAGTTTGCCGACCACTGGTTTAGGCGAATCCCCATTTGGTTGCAGAGCACTTTCGGAAGTCTAGGGGTGTGGGTGAACTACCCCAGCACCCACCCCCCCAAATGAAAATCACAAAGAAAGCAGAAGAAAGGGGGGTAGGGCTCGAGGTAGAGAGAATGAAGTTCAAAATCGCAGCAAAGTGGCTGCCTGAACCGCTGGGTTAGAGAATGCCAGGGAAGGCCACAGGAAAGGCTGGGCGCGCTCTTCTTCCTGGGGTAAAGCTGGTGGGAATGCTGTTGCGGTGGGTGGATAATGAAGCCCCAATACCATCTGTGGCTGCCAGGTGCAGGACAGGCAGGTGTTGCCCTGGCTTCCTGTGTGCTGCCCACAGCCCTGCCCATAGAGCTTAACCTTCTTTGCCTAAATCCCTGTAAACACCAATTATGAATTTCTTAGTTCTAGGCAGAGTGTGGGGCAGTGACAGATTCGTGCTACAAACATCCACTGGGGTCCGCCTGTCCCTCAGACACCCTGCCCTCAGTGGCTTTCGGCCGGGACAGTTGGAAATGTCCCCATGTGCCCAGAGTTGCCAGTGGGGGCTCTGCAGCTCCTCACTGTGGGAGAGAGACGGGAGCAAGGCCAAGGCCGGGAGTGGGAGCAGGCTGCTGCAGAGATCACCTCCCAGAGTGGCCTGGGAGAATGAGAAAGATTCTGACAGGTTCAAAGTATCCTAAGGGCTCCCACCCTGAGGGCAGGGCAGGTATGAAAGGCCAGGGGCCAAAAGAACCATGATTACAGCTACCACCAGCGCTGCTGCTCATAACACTACCACAAATCGCTCGAGAGCAATAACTCCAGGCCAGGCATCGCGCCAAGAGCTTTACCTGTACCATCTCACTATGTCCTAACAGCAGCAGGTTGTCATGTCACCTTACACACCAAGTCACATGGCACTGAGGGGTTAAGACTCTTGCTGCAGATGACACTGCTCAGAAAGGATGAGAGGCAGGATTTGAACCCAGAACCTGAGCTTTTTGCTGATAAGCTCTTCTGAGAAAAGGATAATGCAAGGCCTTCCATGATACAAGGAGAAGTGTGGGCTGCCTCTGGAGGGCAAGGGGAAGCCGCAAGAAATCACTAAGAAGACGGGGCCACAAGCTGACTTCTGTTTTAGGGACACTATCCTGGAGGGCACCCTGAGCGCCCTCCTCAATATCTCTGAAGTGCCAACTCCTTGGCTGCGTTGTTTCTTCTGTGCCTCTCCCTAATTTTGTATGTTACTATTCTGGGAGCTAACATTAAGGTTGTTTTGAAGAATTAGGCGATGCCTCTTTCCATAATCCCAGGCACCTGGTGAGCTTTCTAAACCAGCACTCAGGAAACATTCTCTCTCCAGGGTGTCCCAGCCCCACTGAACCCCACCAGTGTCCACTCGTGCTCTGCCTCACCACGCTGACTCTCCTCTGGACAAGCTGCATCAGCACCCACCCCATGGCCTCCAAGACCAAGTGCAAGTACACAGAAGCCCATTGGCTGGTATTTCTCTCAACAAGGGTGCCATCTTCCTTGTGGATCCCAGATTCTACCCACGGCTCTGGGCCCAGGGCCTGTGCAGGGCCCCTCTCCCTCTCTCAGATGTTCCCATACATGGAGGAGACGGAATCAGCCATCGTAGTCAGTGGTTCCGGTGTAAGCCCTGCCACTTGCCACCTGTGTAAGCTGCAGAAAGCTCTGTGCCTCCTTGGGTCTAGGTTGGGAGGAGGCTGGATGAGAAAATAGCAAGGGTCCCTCTAGCCCTGCGACTCCTCTGGGAGAACCCACAGCGAGGGGCAGAGCACACCCTCCTCTCTCCAGCTGGGATAGCAACAACCACCCCCATGCCTGCAATGATGAGAGAACACACAGAAAAATACTGGCCAAGGCAACATGCTTTACAAAGTGAGAGATTATCTTATTCTTTTATAACCTAGTTTATCTCCAGTGGCTCCCAACAACCTTGTTAGAGCACGCGCGCGTGCGTGCGTGCGTGTCTACCCCTTGATAGTGGGAAGGAGGGGGGTGGGTGCGAGTCTGAGGCTGGGGAAGGTGAGGGAGCCACAGAGCATCTCTCCAGACCACGTTTAGATTTGCTTGGCCTATGCCCCGACATGTTCGGAGCAGAGATAATGAACCCGCTCAGATACCGCTCCTCGCAGCACAAGACAGGCCTTGTGGGGAGAGAGCAGGTGTCAGAGACAAGGCCCCCTGCCTGGCTCTGCAGATCACCGCGCGCTCCCTGGTTCACTGGGCTGGGTGCTGCCGTCTGTGTGTCGGTGATATGCAGGTGGTGACACACTAGTCACACCTGACTTGAATAGGCCCAGACAAGAGCTGGGGCAGTGGAGGTGCTGAGAGGGAGGAGGAGGAGGGAGACAGCCATGCCTGATGTTGGAAAACAGGGCTCTTCCCTCCCTTCCTTGGGCGAGGCACTGGGATTCAGAATTGAACCAGCCTCTGACCTTGGCCTCAGGTCGATCCAGTAACGGCAGAGGGGACAGGAGCCCTGGGCTGGAAGTCAAGCAGGGTGAGCTGCCGCTTGCCCTGCAATTCAGTCACCTGGGGAAACACCCTAATGTCTCCCAGCCTCAGTTTCCTCATCTATAAAATGGGGATGAAGAAAATAGTTAAGTTGTGATAATGCAATAAAACACTTAACACATTGTCTAATAATGATGTTAGCTATTGTGGTTGGGGAGGGGTAAATTAATGATTGCACATATATGTAATGAGGGTCTGTCATGTGTTCTGACCTATGCAGGCCCTCACCAGGGGATGGGAGAGGACATTGACAAAGGGGAGTATGGAGGCCAACAAAGAGCCATCAACAAAGAGTCAACCAACCCACCTTCCCTGGCTCTCCTGTCACTCCTCCACCCCCTCCTTTCACAGATCACTCACTTCCACACCTGGCTCATCCCAGGCCAATGATTTCTTCCCTAAATGGTAGTGCGGAGTCTCAGAGGCCAGGAATTGACTGGAGGCCCCCAAATGAACTTGCAACCCATGGGAAAATCCCACTCTGTCCCCTTAGGAGACAATAACTCATAAGATTTAACACCACCTGGCTGTCTCAGCTTCCCTGACACTAACTGCTTCCCTGACATGAACAGGGTGAATATTAATTGTGTCTCTGAAGGAAGAACCAGAAAATGCGGTCTTTGATTTGTCAAATGGATCCAGCACCCATTCTCTCTCTGAGAGAATTCCAAGAGCTGCTGGGACAGACATCACACGCTCACATGGTCCTAGAGAGGAGGATGCTCTTATGCGTGCTATTCAGGGAATGACTACCTGAAAGCAACTCCTTGTGCGAGTGTCATTAGCGCAGGACCCTCTCCCCAACAGGTGTGTGTTGGCTGGATGGGGGCAGGGAACTCACACTTAACAACATCGATTGAGTACCTACCAAGTGCCAGGATATATTTACATGTACAATTTCATTTAATCCTTGTGAGGGAAGGTGTTACTATCCCATCTTACAGATATAGAAACTGAGGCACAGAGAGATGAATATGTCCAAGATTATACAGGTTGTTAAATGAAGGAGGAAGCTTTGAACTTAGTTCTATCCAGCTCCAATGCTACTTACTGCCCATTCAGTTAACATCAGTGATTCTCAGCCTTTTTTTTTTTTTTAAATATATTTTATTGATTTTTTACAGAGAGGAAGGGAGAGGGATAGAGAGTTAGAAACATCGATGAGAGAGAAACATCGATCAGCTGCCTCCTGCACACCCCCTACTGGGGACATGCTTGCAACCAAGGTACATGCCCTTGACCGGAATCGAACCTGGGACCTTTCAGTCTGCAGGCCGACGCTCTACCACTGAGCCAAACCGGTTTCGGCATCAGCCTTTCTTTTCATCATAACTCCACTCGCCTCCCCGACTACTCCCCACCAAAGAACCTTTATAGAGATTTTTTGTCCAAATTGCCTCCTTTCCTATGAAATTTTAATACTGAAAATATGCAGTCTATCTGTTTAGGTACTGTGGCTCTTTGGAGGATCACAAACCATTATAATAACTATTTTACCCCAAGCTCCCCAAACTGATTTTGCCCCCCTTGAAATGTAGTGTCCTTATTGAAATGCATATATTATACCAGTGGTTCTCAAAATGTCCCCAGAGTGAAAGAGGACAATGCTCATTCATAGACCAAGATCAGGAAATGAAATGCAGTTGTACCATTTCTTCTCGAGTGGAAGGCTCATGCTTTCTTTGGTGATTTGTGATCTTTTTGTTTCCAGATTTGCCACTTTTTATGGGAAGCCTGCCTAGACACTCCCACCTGAGGTTGGGTTAGCCTCCTTTTCCTGCCGTTTCATTCTGCCACAGCAATGATCATTACCCATTTGAATGTCTTTGTACACAAGGGGAAGGGCTGTGGCTTATCCGTCTCTGTATCCCTAAGCCTAACATGGGCACAGCATGTAGTAGTAGGTACTCCATAAATGCCTGTGGAATGAATGAACCAATGGGCAAATGAAGTTAAGAACCACGTCTGGGATGGCTGGACCACAGCAACAGCAGGCAGGCATGCCTTCAGAATGTGGTATCTCTGGGCATGTTTTACAACATCAGAGTTTTCATCTGGCAGCATCTGTAGGTCATGTGCTTGGCCAACATCTCTGTGAGGCTGAGACAAACACAAGCTGAGAACTCGGGACAGTGATGGTGGTGACACTGAGAGATAGGGACTTGGCCTATGGCATGGAAACTTCCCATCAGCTCTCTTGGCATACTGAGTAGACATTGAAGCAAAAAATAAGATAACCTGCCTAGGAGTAATAACCAGGAAAACCCTAGCTAATGAAATCCCATGTTCACACCAAAGAAGGACAGTGGTGATCCCTTTAGACTTCTATTTCCAGGATTACGGCTGCCCCTCACCCTAAGGAATGCCCCTAATACAGGACATGGAAAATGCCACATTACAGAAGCAAAATTATTTTTAATATAGAGCTGAGCTGTCAAGAACAAAAGTAAACCCTCAGAGGCCACAGTAACCACCAAGAGCATGAGTCCATAGAGGTTCCCCAGCACTGAGCAGGTGACAATCCTTGGTGTTCTGGGGCTCATAGTGTTAAATGGTCAACAAAAGAAGCAAAGTCAAAGTCCCTCCAAAGGTGGAATTCAAACTGAGACCCTCCCTTAAGGCTAGGATGCATTCACATCTCCTTGAAAGGGTAAATAAGAAAAAAACAAGGTCCCACCCCATGGAAGGAGATATAAGAAAACTTGACCCTAGGGCTGGGCAGTGGGGGATTCTCAATCACAAACTGGCCTTCACATCGGTCTCTAACTTGAATACGTATTACCTTGTGGCCAGAAAACAACAACAACCACCCAAATCCAAGCTGAACATTTAATTGAACGTGGCTCCATGTTGGTGGTCCTCCAGTCACCCGGCAGGAGCAAATGCACAGCCTTCCTAGAGCAGAGCACTTTCAACTCAGGCCTCTGAGAAGTCCCACCGAGTTTTAACAACCATGAACCCCCAATTTAAAAAATCACAGAGCACGTGGGGAAACAAGCCACCATGAGCAAGAGACAGCAGAAACAACGGACAAATGAATCCTACCTATGAACACTACAGGTACTGAAATGACCAGAATCAGGAAGTGAAATAAATGTGAGCGCTATTTAAAATAGATATATGGCCAGTGAAAGTATAAACAAAGAACTATCAAAAAAAGATAAAGCAGATTGAAAGGTCACCAACTAAAACATCTAGAAATGTTTCTTGAGGCTGTTGTTCCAATGGTCGGCAATATCAGAAAGAACCTTGGCACTAGGACTAAATCAAAGAACTAAAATGCTGTGTGATTGGGGCCAGTTGAAGCCTGTCTCTGGGCCTCAGTTTCCTCTTCTGCAAACGCGAGGGTGGAACTAGACCACCTCATAAGTCCAACTCTATAAACCAATATTCGGTAATACAACAGATCACATCTACTGGGTGCCTGTTTTTTGGTGCTAAGCCTGATTATAAGCATTTCACATGATTTTTTAATCCTTGCACTAGCCCATTGAGGTATGGCCTCTTATTATATCCATTTTATATATTGGGAAACTAAAGCACAGAGAGATGAACCAACTTGCCCAGAGTCCGGAGCTGGTAAGCGAGGCTTGGACTTCATCAGTCTGATTCCAGAGCCTGCTCTGTCCAATGCACCATATATCCTCGAACTTGCTTGACTCCTAACATCTGGGATTCCTGCTCCAGGATGTGCTGACCTCAGAAGCCTCCCATGGCAAGGGCTGCTCAATGGCTAGCACAGGCTGTTAACAGCCACCGGAATACCCATTCCAGCGGGTGGCAAGAAGGCCATAAAATTAACTACTGATAGCAAATACTATGAAGTACCTCCTATGAGCAAGGCCTGTGCTTATTTTAGAGAAGAGCTCTTTATTCCAGAATAGCACACAATGGTCTTAGCTGGTTTGGTTCAGTGGATAGAGCATCAGCCTGCAGACTGAGGGTCCCAGGTTTGATTCTGGTAAAGGGCACATACCCGGGGTTGCAGGCTCAACCCCCAGTAGGGGGCGTGCAGGAGGCAGCCAATCAGTGATTCTCTCTCATCATTGAGGTTTCTATCTTTCTCTCCCTTTCCCTTCTCTCTAAAATCAATACATGTTTGTGTTTTTCTGTTTGTTTGTTTGTTTGTTTTTAAAGAAGAATAGCACACAGTGACAGATTTCGGGGGCTTACTTTCCGAACACCCGTGTTTGGAAAACTTTGCATTCTGAGAGCACTTCTCTGAGCCTTGGTTTCCTCATGTGCAAAATGGGGATAATAGCACCTAACAGCATTGGGTTGTTGTCGAGATTAAATGAGCGAATACAAGTCAGGCGTGTAGTAAGCACACCATAAATGGGAGCTCTTGCTGCTGTTGTTCCTGTTATTATTTTCAACACAGTGGGGAGAAGTTGCATTTTGTAGCAGGTGACCTTGATTCAGTTCCAGGTCCCCCCACTTCCCGGCTGTGTGACTTAAAGTCATTGACCCTCTCTGAGGCTCCATGGCCCCATCTGTGAATCAGAAATAACAATACTTACCTTACTGGTTGTTGTGAGGGTTCAATGGACTGTGAAATGCCTAGCACAATGGCTGACATATAATAGATACTCAACAAATGTCTGTCCTCACCCACGGAGTGTTTTCTGCACACTCAGCTTTTCCACACAGTTAGAATCCAAAGAGGCACAGGGTTCTGTGCTTATCGATGTTGACTCACTGATTTTTGTTGTTTTTTCCCACCAAGGGAGCTTTCACAAAAGCGGTGGAGTGTGGAAGATATCTAAATGCATCCCTTTCACAGTAGGCAAGTCAAGGCAACACAGGGACAGTGGCCCACAGTCTCAGAAAAGGACCTTCAGGCCATGACCTTGACTGCTTTGGCAAAACTGGCCACTGAGATGTGCAGCTGAAGATGCAATTAGTGACAGGAAGCAAACCCTACCATGGTGAGGACTTGGTCATTGACTCTACGAAGGGTAATGACACTGACCCTCCCATCTGGAAATTAACCAGGCATTCAGCTTGTAAATGGCTCTGCAATTATGTTGTGCACCCAGGACTGCATAGCAGCACCACCCTGAGGATGGGGGCAGGTAAATTAGGGTCAGAAGGGAAGTGGCATCCACAGATGTGGCCGTGTCATTCTGCCAATGCCAACCATGAGGCCCTGGGAACGGGCACCAAGCATAACCTTTGACACTTTGGGACTTCATCTTGGGTCACCTGCTCTTTCTTCTTCCTCCCTAAGACCATGCATGTGTTCACAGAGCCCAGGAACACTGCTGAAGCAGATACTGGAAGATGACGGTGGCCTGGTAGGGTGGTGGGCATTCTGGGTGTTCTGAGTGAAGCCTGAAGGTGCAAACCCCGGGAAGGAAAAGGTACCTTGCAGGATGGACAAACGGTCTGGGAAGAAGAGAGCCTGAAACCAGCCAAGGATGTCTGTGGCCACAAAAGCACTGCCAGGTCTCTGCACCTCCTCAGTCAGAGCATGGTGCCCCCACTGGGCCAGACTTAGTGAAGTATAGCATTGTGTTTGCAAGCAGAACTGGCTCCAAATCCCAGCTCCACCATCTACCAGGGCATGCATGTCCCTGAGCAAGACACATGTCTAGTTGATCACTGGAAAATGGGGATGTTTCTATATTGAGCAAAAACTTACAGGTTTTCAAATAAGACTAAAGCATGCAAGATACCTATCTTAGGTATGAACCCACAGTGCGAGTTCAATAATGTCCATGTATCCTTTGCTTAACTGACATGATTGGCACCAGACATGACAATACAGTCTTGGCCGCATAAGCCTTGTGTGCCTTACTCAATCTATAATAATAAAAGCATAATATGCTAATTAAACTGGCCATCCTTCTGGACGTCTTTCCGGTGGAAGCCGGGGCGGGGGAGGGGGGCAAGGCAGAGGCGGCAGAGTGCCCCCGGGCCACCGTGGCGGTGGGGGCTGAGCCCCTTGCACAAATTTCATGCATCAGGCCTCTAGTATTTATAGAAGAATGAGCGTGTCCCATTTAAGATGATTTCTCTGACCTGACCCAGAGAAAAGCAATAGATCTATCCCAAGCCCTTCATCCTCCCAGGTTCCCATCACCAGTGAGGATGGACAGCCATGCCCAGGCCTGTGCTCTCAGTAACCTCCGAGTCAATAATAAGTCTAGTTAACAGTAACTCCGGGTGAATATCTTGATTGTGGCCATGTCTTTGATGAAAAGCAAGCAACACAAAGTGGAGTTTGTCGGCTGTCCTCTGCGTGCAGATGCTGCCATGGGAGACTCCAAAAGGGAGAACAAACAAGCACAATTGATGCCCCTGTTCAAGTTTTCAAGAGCTGAAAAGGGTATTTGGAAAGATATGATAGAAACACATTTTAAAAAGAGTGTGTAGCCTTAAACACTCTAAGTCAAACAAATGGTGCTGAGCTCATGTGGAGTCATGAGAAAAGGCATCATGGGCTTTAGAAACAAAATGGCTTGATTTTGAACCAGCTCTGACACTTACTAGCAAGGTATCCTTGGTTGGGGGCTGGGGGTAGAAGGGTGGATGCCTCAGTTTATTCATCTGTAAAATGGGAGAAATATCACTTCACTGCTGTGATGATTAGATGACATGGTGAACGCCTGGCCCATAGTTAAAGCTCAATTAGCTGTTAGTTTCTCTCTTCCTTCTTCCCCTCATTTCACTCACTTTCCTAGATGACTGATACTACTTCATTTGAATTAGACTTAGCAGTGGATGACTTTTATTTAAAATATATTTTTTTATTGATTTCAGAGAGGAAGGGAGAGGGATAGAGAACTAGAAACATCAATGATAAGAGAAAATCATTCATCAACTGTCTCCTGCATGCTCCCTACTGGGGATCAAACCCGCAACCCGGGGCACATGCCCTTGACCAAAATCGAATCTGGGGCCCTTCAGTCCACAGGCTGATGCTCTATTCACTGAACCAAACCAGACAGAGCAGCAGTGGATGACTTTCACTGCATGTTGGCGACACAGTCCTCTGTACATCCAAATGTGTATACCATCAAGGAAGTGCTTGTGTAAAGCCTTCAATATATTTCTTCTTAATTCTTAAAGAAGAATAACAGAACATCTCAGCTCTTTGGACTGGAATCCCGAGCCTCCCACCAGTAGCCTCAACCTCCCAACCACTGGTTGTGATGCTCATGCTAGCAAGATGCAGGAGAGGATGGTGTGTAGGGGGCTTCACTCAGCCTTGGGGATGTTAAGGATGGTAAGAAAGGCTTTCCAGAGGCAGTTGCACCTAAATAAACCTTAAAGTGTAAGGAGGATTTTGAGTAGTAAACCAAGATGACAGAAAGCATTCTGGATGGAGAGAATGTTGTGTGCAACATCCCCGGGCAGCCAGGCTGCATTCTGGGAGAAATCCTTCCCTTCCCCACTACGATGTTCTCTGCAGCAAGGATCTCACCTCCTGCACCCACAGTTTTCAAAGTGTGGCCTGGGGATCACTGCACGTCCCAGGGACCCTTGCAGAGCACCTGTGAGGTCAACACTGTTTATATTCATGCTATGCCATTTTCTGCTCCTTTCATCCTCATTCTCTTATGAGTACACAGTGCAGGCTTCCAGATTGAAGGCAGAAGCAGATATAGCTTCTAATAAGCCAAATATTGAAGAGATTTGCCAAAATGGGAAACAGTGTCACCCCATCCATTTCTGTTTGTTTTAGAAAAGTTCCTTTTTATAAAAATGTATTATGGCCCTAGCCAGTTTGGCTCAGTGGATAGAGTGTTGGCCTGTGGACAAAAGGGTCTCAGGTTCAATTCTGGTCAAGGGCACGTAACTTGGTTGCAGGCTCCTCCTTGGGCCCGCTGCCAGGTCAGGGCTTGTGCAGGAGGCAACCAATCGATGTGTTTCTCTCACATCAATGTTTCTCTCTGTCTTTCCCTCTCTCTTCCACTCTCCCTAAAAATCAATGGGAAAAAAAATATCCCCGGGTGAGGATTCCAAAAAAAAAAAAAAAAAAAAAATTATTATGTATGGTAATGTAAGGGCTTATTGTTGTTTGTTTTTATAAGCTATCAATAATAAATTTAGCTTTTTTCCAGGGCTAATTACCAGTGTAACAAAATTTGATAGATGTAATCCACATAAATAAAAATGCTTTGGGGTCTTCAATAATTTTGAAGAGACAAGCAGAGCTCTGCAACCAGAGTTAGAACCACTGCGTTAGGACAAACTGCGAATTGGGCAGAAGAGGGCTAAGTGTGAACTTAATCCTTCTCAGATGGCAAGGATCTCCTTTCTCAGAAGATCCATGGGCAGTCTGTCCCTGGCATGACCTTCCTGTCCTGCCCACTATTCCTTGCCCCTTCCTCTTCTACTCCTTCCTGTGAAAACCCCTGAAGGGTCCAGGCCCTACCTTCACCTCCCTGTGACCTCTTCCCCAGGCCCAGGGAGGCCTGTGGTCTGGAGGCTTTGGTGTCAGAAAGGTGGAGCCCAAACAAATGACTCAACGTCTTGGATTTGCATTTCCCTGATGGTTAAAACTGTTGGGTATCTTTTTATGTGCTTTTTAACCATGTCTGTATTTTCTTTGGAGAATGTCTATTCAAACTCTTTGCCCATTTTTCAATTAGGCTATGTGTCCTTTTATTGAGGAGTTGTAAGAGTTCTTTATGTATTCTGGATACAAACCCCATGTCAGATCTCTGATTTCAAATATTTCCTCCCATTGCATGGTTGTCTTTGAAGCACAGATTATTATTATTATTTTAATCCTCACCTGGGGAGTGAGGATATTTTTTCCATTTATAGAAAGTGGAAGGGAGGGGGAGAAGGGGAGCAGAGAGAGAGAGAGAGAGAGAGAGAGAGAGAGAGAGAGAGAGAGATCTAATGGTTGCCTCCCACATGAGCCCTGACTAGGGGTAGGGATCGAACCTGCAGCCCAGGTACGTGCCCTTGACCGGGAATTAAACCCTCTGGTGCACACACTAATTGCTGAGCCACACACACCAGTCAGGGCTGAAACACAAATTTTTAAAATGTTGATAATGTCCAATTTATGAGTTTTATCCTCCCCTGCTTTGGCAGGTGTCAAACCATTGCCTAATCTGAGATCATTACATTTAGGCCCATGTTTTCATCTAAAGGTTTAGAGTTTTAGCTCTTAAATTTAGGTCGATGATCCATGTTGAGGTCAGTTTTATATATAGTGTGAGGAAGGGGTCCAACTTCATGCTTTCGCAGGTGCATATCCAGCTGCCCCAGCACCATATGCTGAGGAAATGGCTCAGTGTCTCTGAGCCTCAGTCACCTCATCTCTAAAATGAACCTTAAAAGACCACCTTGCAGGGTGCTATGAACATTCAATGAGATAGAAGAAAGTACCCCTTGGGAGGGGGGGATCCCTAGCACACAGCACACGGTCAATGCCTATAACTGAAGGAATGGAGAATGGATTTGAAAGTTCTCTGAAACACTGGCCATCATTGCTACCCTGTGACCACAGCTTTTCCTTCCCTGACGATCTTAAACAGTCACAGCCCAATCTTTTTGTCACAGGAGCCCCGAGCTGCTTCTCAAGAACCCCACTTCTGTGTGGCTCCGATAATGTTTTTCTTCTCCCCCTCCCTTTTCTCTCCCTTACTTTCTACCTTAATTGTGCATTAAACAGTCTTAGTCTTAGCTATTTAATCAATTTATAATTGTTAACCCACTCAAATCTGTTTTGGCAATGTGGTGGGAGGGCATCAATGAATGGATGAGTCAGTCGACAAAAAGGTCCCTGACTTAAAGTGAGATGAGTGAAGCCCCTACAATGATCCCACAGGCCACCCAATGTGTGGGTGTCAGAGGAGGCTGTGGGATGCTACTTCCAGCTCTCTCTGCACTCTCCCACTTCCCTGCCCACTCTGGAGAGAGCCTTTCACATCACATCTTATTTCCCTCCTCCATGGTGTTTGCAACACCTCCCAATTTAATTTTCTCTCTGAATTTCATTAGTGTCCCATTTGCTTCATCTTCCTGACCTCTGAGGAAGCAGAAGGAGCCTGACTTGGCAACAAGGACTCCTGCTTCCTGACTCGGTGTGTGGGGGACAGGCAGATTTGGGACCCCTGGGCTGCAAGTCCAGACGGCCCGCTGGTCCATGAGGCTCAGGCCAGCACACCGCAGCTGGACCCCAGCTGTTCACCGGACACTGGGCTCAGCGGTGAGGAGCTGTGCTTGCCCTTGAACCCTCAGCCCCACAGGGATGGACGCATAATGCCTGTGCCATGTGCTGCAGGGACTTCACCCCTCACGCCCCCGGGCAGGCTGAGTGAGTGAGAAAGAATGAGGGAGTTGAGTTGGTGCACAGAGAAAGGCAGTGGGGACATTCAGGAAGAGGGAACAAGAGAGTGTGAGCGAGTAACACCAAGGAATCTGACGTGCCATGATTGGTTCATCCATTCATTCACTTGGTGCATAGTTACTGAGTGCCCACTATGCGCAGGCAGCATTCCAGGCATAAGAACACTGTAGAGAACAACACAAAGTATGTCCCTGCCTGGTGGCGCTCAGGTTCCAGTGGGAGAAGACAAACAGCAAGCAACCAAACATGCAGTGTCATGTATAATGCCTCAGGTGGAGATGAATGGGATGGAGAACGGGTCAAGTGGAAGAGGGCAGAGGAGGGGCTGGGCTGGGAAGATTGCTTCTGGTGCAGGGTTGTCAGGGCGGCCACCTGTGCTCCACTCCACTGCTTCCACCTGGCTCACACCTCTGGCCTCCGGCTGCTCCCTGAGAGGAACACACTCCTGGTCAGTGACCAGGCCCTTTCAGCCCAGGAGTGCTCCGCCCGCCTGGATGGAGACTTGGAGGTCTGGTTGCTGCTGTTCCCGCTGCCTAAAGAGCTTCCCTGAGACTGGAAACAAGGCTTCTATGCCTTATGCCCTGAGGCGGGAGTGTGTTCATGGTTCAAGGAACAGCAAAGAGGCCAATGTCCCTGTTGGGTTGCTGTGAGGCCTCTGGATTTTCCTCTGTGTGAGCCTCGGAGCCACAGGAGGGTTCAGAGCAGAGGGGTGTTCTGCTATGACCAGTGTTTAAACAAGTACCTCTATGTCAGACCCTGGGAGGGAAGGCTGGCAGCAGAGCCCCATGCAGATGCCACTGTGATAATCCAGGTCTGAGAAGGTGCTTGGACCAGAGTGGGGACAGGGGAGGTGGTCACAAGTACTGAGGAGGGGAGAGCAGTGATGGGGTCAGTGTAAATACAGCACAGAGTGTGAGGGGAGGGATGGGGATGTCAGAGAGAAAAGGAACCACATTCTACCTTTGCCAAGGCTCAGATTCAAACCCGTCCTGTCAGAGTCAGATACCGCTCCCTGTATTTCTGCAATGTCCTCCCACCCTCTTTGAGTTCAACAAGGGCTCAGCTATATGGGTGGCACCAACATGGAGATGAGGGACCCTGTGTCTGGGCTCCAAGAAGCCCCCACTGTCAGTGAATGATATGTTCACATGTTGTGACACCTGCAGGACCAGAGGGAGAAAGTCCTGAGAAGGGTGATTCAGAGCAAAAGAGGAGACCATGTTTCTTAGGTTTAGATGGGAGGGCAGGGGAGGAGGAAGGCAAAATTCAAGTTTTTTATTTGAACTTTCTTGACATCACAAGTGAGCATGGATGGGGTTGAAGAGTCTCCTTCAGCCCTGTTACCTTCCCTCTATGAGTGAACCTCGGTTTGCTTATCTGAAAAATGGAATTATAAGAACTGCTTCACGGGCTTGTGGAAGTTATAAATAAATCAAGTACTGGGCACAGTGCTTCAATACACGGGAGTCCTTTTTACCTGTCCCTCTATATGACAAGTTAAAAATCTGAATAGATCTCTTCAGAGAACTGTATGTCTCTACTGCCAAGCATACATTCCAGTCTGTAGTTATACATTCTTAGGGCTGAGAACAGAGGCTACCTTTGTTTTGTTTTGTTTTGTTTTTTCCCTAATACTTTTATTAATTTTTAGAGAGAGAGAGGAAGGGAGGGGGAGAGAAAGAAACATTGATGTGAGAGGGACACATTGATTAGCTGCCTCCTGTACTCACCCTGCCAGGAATCTGGGCATATGCCCTGACCAGGAATGAAACCAGCAACCTTCATTGCACGCCTAACCAACTGAGCCACATGGGCTAGAACTACCTTCGGTTTTATTCCCTGTTAAATCCCCAGAGCCTATCACAGTGTTGGGCCTGTCATTTTTATTCAATATGTTTTTGCTGAATAAGCTAAATAAATGATTGAGTCAGTTATGTAAAGTCTAGACTCCAGAGCTTTTTAGCAGGGAGACCTCAGATAAGATGGTTCCTTTCTCTGAGCCTCAGTTTCCTTACCTGAAAAATGGAAATTATACCTACTGGGGTGAAGGCAATTACTGCTCACCAACTAGCCATGTCTTCCCCACATTTCCCAGAGCCCTAAAAATCAGGCAGGGCATGAGACTAGTTCCAGCCCGTGGGCTGTGCGTCACTTCGGGACTGAAGCATTTAAGAGCCAGTGCAGCCTCCCAGCTGTCTTGCCTCTGCTGCAGGTACCAAGGTGGCCTCATGCTCCAGGTGGTACACCTACAATATGGCCGAGCCTTCGTCAGCCTGCTCCTGAGGTGTGAGGTAGTGCAGAGCCCTCGCCCACCTCAGTTAGACATGCAGCACCAGCAAGAAAGAAACCTTGGCTGTGTTAAGCCACTGGGATTCTCGAGTGAATTTATTACTGCAGCATAACTGGGCCTAGCAAGACACACACATCTCCCTTGCAGATGGCTTGGAGGAAAAGGGAAAGAGCTGGCTTCACAGTAGGTTTTCAATAATGAGCTTGCTCCCTGGGCCCTGGCTCCTTTGCTTCCTCAGCCTTCTCCCCATGGCCCAGCCTCTAGTTACGATCCTACCTTTCTCTGTGCCATGTTCCTTCTCTAGCTTGAAATATCCTTCCCCTTCCCACCCCATCCAGGGGCTTCCTACTGTTTTTGCCATTGCTCTTCTGCATGGCAATATAAAGAAAAGCCTCCAGAGAGCCGCTCTGGCTGCTGGACCCAGCCCCCAGACCACCTGTCATCTAGGGAGCCTCCCACTCAGCTTCCCCGCCACCCCTATTTTCAACTACGCCTTTCACTCAATTCCAGCTTGGAATGCAACCATTGAACTCTGGACCCCAGAGTGATTGATCGCAACCGCTGCCTATGTGGTCCTGAGCTTGCTAGGTGCCTCCTGGCTGCCAGCTCCCCCATCTCATTCCAGCTGGATGCCAGGCCCTTGCCTACTATGTCCTCCAATCATGCTGGTTGCTAGCTGCTGGTTGGGTTCCAGCACCAATGAGTCCACCTACTGCTTTCTGCTCCCCGAGGAGGCCACCTCCACTCTGGCCTGACCTCCACTTCCCATGCTTCTCAGTGGCAAAAGCCTTCACCCAAAAAGCAATCACAATTTTGCATTCCAAGAGAGACTTTCTCATCAAGACCACGGGTTTGCAGCTGATGATGCAGAAAATCAGAGCGGACAAGGGGACTGACCTGGCTCCATGTCCGCATGTTCTGAAGAGTCAGCAGTGTCCGTGGGCCATCGGATCCTGGAGGATGGGGAGCGATCCTTTCTGTTGAAGCAGAGAACACAGGCCCAACTGAGTGAGGTGGCAAGATGGTCCTGACCTTCCTCACAGATCTCTCCCCAGCAGTCACTACAATCACACAGCATGGGGAGCTGGACTTATTCCTGGTCCCTCAGCCACACAGAGAAGTGTGGTCCCAATTCCCTGAGAACCCCACACAGACTTCCTCTCTGCAGCCTTCCCGGGAGGCTCTGGTGAGTCTTCCTCAGGGTGGGAGTGAGGGTGCTGTCTGATAGCTACTGTTCATAGGTGGTTCCTCAAGCTGCCCAAACCTCTCAAGGCATGGACTGTAAGTCAGTCCTCTTTACAACCCAGGTGCCCAGCCAGGGCTTGGAGCAGAATAGAAAGAGTGTTTTGCAAAAGACCTACTGTGATGTGATGAGTGTTGGGACAAAGGTGAGGGGATGGAGCTTAAGGCTGATGCCCTGGCCCCTGCAACAGTTCCCTCATTAATTCTGAATTTCTTGGAGCCTTCCTTCCCTGCCCAATAAAATGGGCTGAGCATTCCTGTGGTACTCCATGTGGGAGTGTTGGGAGTCCCCTGGGCAGAGTTCCTTACACAGAAGACTTCTGGTTCTGGCCCTCTTGCTTATCGCATTACAATCTCTAGCAAATCAGTTCCCCTTTTTGAGCCTTTGTTTCCTCATCCGAAAGAGGAAATTTCTGAACCGATGACCTGTGAAGTCCTTTCTGCCCCTAGAATTTTATGACATTGAATTTGACTCATTTCTGATCTCCAGTGCCAAAGGAGATAGCTGTACATGATAACAGCTTATGAAATGAATACAAAAAATCTATCCCACTCAAAGCGTGAGGGTAGGCTCAAAAGTTTTAAGTCATTTGCTTTGGTCATCACAGAAGGAGGAACTGGGATGTGAACACCAGTCCTTACAGATTCACGATCTGGGTACTTTGCTCTGCACCAGCGACCACACTCACTCACTGAAAACACCACCAAATGTCTTCGTATATAAAAGACCCATGAGGCGAAAGAACAAGGCGTGACAGGTGCCTTCAGTTATCTGAGGCAAAAAGTCATTACTTGAGAAATTCCTTAAATACATATTTGCCAAATATACCAAGGATCCTAGCTAAGAGACATTATTATGTATTATAAAGTGAGGCATTACTGGTAATTTCCATTGAAAGTGAATTTCTAGCTTGAAATTTTTTCTAGCTTCATCTGCACTTCATATATTTCTTTATTGTGAATTCTCGTTATCCTCAACAAAGAGTAACTGCATTGGGCAGGAGCGGTCACCAGGCTCTGCTCAAGGGCAGAGCATCCTTCTCCACCTCAGGTCCTGCACACCCCAGGGTAGAAGAACTGACAACCAAAACGCTAGAAAAGTCCTTCCAAGTCATTCCACATTCACTAAAATAAAAAGCAGACAGCACACCACATACGGTAGGACTACCATGTTGTGCATGTAGAATGAGCAATAACGCTCTTCATCTCTATTTATTGCATCTTGTTCATTACAAGTTTACCCTCTGAAGTTGCAGAGATCAGCAGGAAATTGCTTTGCTGGAACTATGGGCACTTTCTTCTGGGCCTGGGCCTCCCGGTAGGTGGACTTTAGGACTCAGGGCTGTTGGCTTTGCCCCCAAGGATCCTGCTGGGGTCCTAGTCCCCTCCAGGGACTTGGATGAAACACTTTGGGACTTTCTCAAGCCCTCTCCCTTGTCCAGGGGATAATAGTCCACTGTGCCTCCACAGCTCAGGCTGTAGATCCCCGTGCCTTCTGACCCCTCCCCTCCTGAAGAAGTTGCAGAACTGCAGTTTTAGTTATCTTCCACCCTCATCTTTCCCAAGGCTTCAGGGGAAAACCTCAACTCTCTTCTTTTTGCTGATTTCCTTTTCAATTCATACCCCTGAATTCCCTCTTTTTCACATGTCCTCCAATAAGCATCAGAGTGACTATTCATAAAACCAAAATGCTCATGGGTTCACCAAAGGTTTTCGAAGTATTTACATACTAGCATTTTTTGTTTTTCTTTTTGTTTTGTTTTGATGACACTCCACCCAACTGAGCCACACTGGCCAGGGCCATACTAGTATTTTTGTGGAGGGGAAATCCAGTTAGGAGAGGAGCACAGAATTCATTCATTCACTTTCTCATTCATTCATTCATTCATTCATTCATTCATTCATATAGTACATGTTAGGTGCTGTATAGGATACACTCGTGACTCAAGCAAATCCTGCCCTCAGGAAGCTCACAGGCTGACAAGGAAGAAAAAAGACATGCCCACAAGTAATTATAATGCTTGGCAGTTTTATAAGAGAGATACAGATGAAATCCCATGAGAAAACAAGAGCGGAGAGATCACCCTGGCTGACCAACCAGAGAACTCAGCCTAGCACCAGTGTTAGGCGGGTGGCCTGGGCACAGGGCAGCATGCTCCGCATGAGGGAGTGTAGGCACAGGAGGGGAAAACGGAAAGCATTGCACCTGGCAGGTGGGCTGGGCCTCAACAGACACGGCTCTGGATACCAATTTAGAGAAGATGGCCATTATTCAGTCAGTCACAGGGAGCCATTGAGGGCTTGTGAGCAGAGATATGACGTGTTGGAGATCTGCTGTAGGAAGATGAATTTGGCAAGCCCTGCACAGTATGACCAGTAAGGGGTGGTGCCTGGGATAGGAAGCTCCTGATTGTGTGCCAAGCATCGTCAGAGTGGCAGCCGATGGTACATACGTGATTTTATTTAACCGTCTAGACAACTGCAGGAGACAGACATTTGCCTTCCAGCCCTGCAGATGAGGAAAGGAGGCTTCTGGGAACTTAGGCTGCGTGCCCCTAACCCCCACCTAGGAAGTGGTGGATACAAGATCTGAACCCTGTTCTCTCCCTTTCCGGGAGAGCCACAACAAAGCGTGCTGTGACACTGTGCGCGACCCCTGTACACCTGACACTCCCGGAACACCTTCCGCTCTCCGTGCACCTCTACGCCTACCCTTGGATGGATGGAAGTGTGGTCATTTTCTGGACTGCATTTCGAGACGTACAGCTGGAGGGAGATGCAGGGTGCCTCTGCTTCTGCTCACTTTTCCCAAAGTGACCACACACCAAGGAGATAAGATAGTGTGTTGAGTTGGGCACCAAACAACACGGACTTGGGTCTTTTGCAGAGAATTTCAAAGGTGGCAGGAGGCCCCCCTCCCTCCCTGCTGGGCTAGCTTCCTTCTGTCCTTCCCTTCTCAGCTAAGGCGTGGTGACAGGAGCATGCGACCCGGGAGCCCCAGGGAACACCCTTTGGATACCAGGAATCTGTTTTTTTCACTGACATTCTAGCATTTCTGTGCTCTGGGCTGACTTCATGCTTTGGGAGGATTGCCCGGAGCACTCAGTGAACTCAAACTGGATGGTCATGCCTGCAGCCAGAGGTGATAATCATGAGTGGCTCCTGTCAAGACACCAGATTTAAAACTTGGTTTGCTCAAGGGGAAAAACATTCCGTATTCTAAACACGGACGATCGCTGTGTTAGCCACCTAAGAGCAGGGTGCAGAGCTTCTCAGAGGTGCCCTGGCACCAGCAGGGGCTGTGCAGCAGGTAGGATGGATCTGAGTCACTGTCCGGTCACTGCCTGTGGGCTTTGGGCAAACACATCAGCTCCTTACACGTCTTCATTATTAAGGGGGAATGATAACAGGGATTAGAGAGCGTAAGCGCCAGACTTTCACACATACATCTGAATGTATAATAGGTTCTTTTCATCGTTTTATATTACCCATTCTGGGCTTCACATTCACAGTGAGGTTACTCTCCTCACTAAGTTACCAAGTGAAAGAAATAGATTTTTGGAGAAAAAATTTGCTGAAATGATAGCAAGCTGTTCATATCCATGACTTAACGCTTACTGCCAGTGTCATATAATTCTTTACTGGCATGTCTTTCTCTTCCCCCAGACTGGGAGCTCCTGGAGACAGTGCCACAGTATCTCCAACTCCCGGCATGCAATCGCCCCTTTCTACCTCCGTCACCTTATTCTGAGGTCCACACAAGATGGCAGTCTGCCGTTCTTTAGGGGTTTCTTTCCCCAGCCTGGTTTAGAGAGTGACTTTTAAGCAACACCTTCAAGAGCAGGTCCAATTTCCTGAAAACCATCTCATTACCATGTAATCATTAGGGCGGAATACTTAACCTTGTTATTCTGCAAAAAAGCATTGGTTTCTAATCCAAGCCAATTATAGGTGCCAACATATCCCCTAACATCTCAATAACGCCAAACCTCCAGGTGTCCGGACAGTCAGACAGGTGGAGAGATCTGGGGCTTACAAGACACAGAACTGCACACGGCAGAGGAGAAAATGAAGCATCCAAGCCCGATTCGAGTCCTGGCTTGTGCAGATGGGACGACCTTGCCTAGTGCCAGGCCGGACAAATGCTCCTCAAGGTGAACTCCTTTCTCTTCCCCTGACTCCCGAGGAAAACAAAGCCATCAAACTTGTTGCAAGTAAAGAGGAAGAGGAGAGAAGGCAGATTCACCACATTCCAAAGTCCATTTAGAATATGGATTTTTTTTAAAAGCTTTTCTCCCTACAGACTGAAGGAAGCAGGTTATTTCATTTTAATTATGGCAGCTGCAGCTGCTGCTGGTGAACTCAAAGACCAATTTTCCGATTCAAAAGAAACACACACACACACACACACACACACACACACACACACACACACACATTGAAAGAATCAACGACACACACAGAACGACGCCCGCGTGAGAGAGCACATCGACAGGGTAGAAAAATCTGCATGTCCAGCTGGAGACACTGGGGCTCACGGGTAACTCCTGCGTGCGCTCACCCACTTCTCCACACGCTGCACCTCCTCTCTGCTCCCCAACATTCCAGGCCAGCCCATGAGCCCATGGTGTCACGGAACATTTCCTGTTGAGCAGCTGCACACTTTAATGCACTCTGGGGGACATAGAGGCAGCAGATGGCTTTAGGTAATCTCCTTCCGAATGTTTAACGGGGCATCCTCATTCATGAAGGCCTCAGGAGCTTTTTCACAGGTCCCCGCGGGGCAGCGAGCCAGCCCCAGCCAACCCTGTCCTGGTGAGGAAGGTCTGCTGCACAGGGAGGCTGGGTGGAGCTGGTTTGCCAGTTGCTTGCCCCTGGGCTGCATCCAGATTTCTGCTCAGTGTTTTCTCTTATGGTTCCTCCTGTGTGTACTCACAAGTGGCTCTCCATGTGAGCGTAAGCTGCCCAAATCCAGGCCAGGTGTCGAGCTGTCTTTGAAAGGACGGAGGCTCTATGCTACTGCAGGGATGGCTGACAGAGAGAAGGTGAGTGGCGCAGGTGGGAGCACCATCCCACGAGGGACTGAGAGTAAGACGAAGATACTGGGCTCCAGCCAGAGAAAGATCACATGTTTGTGAAGATGTGCAAGAACTCTGCCCGTAAGACAAGGCGTGGAAGGAAGCATGGGCAGGGAGTGAATGGTTCTCAGATAACCGCACATGCTGAAAAGCACCAAGATGAGGTTTGTGGTATCAGGGGTGAGGTGGTTCTCAATTTCCTGCAACTTGCTTTTACTTAACCAATGTTCCCCTTTAAGCCCTTCAAGTACACCATCAAAAGTTCTGGCATTTGGCCTGGCCGGCGTGGCTCAATGGTTGAGCGTCAACCTATGAACCAGGAGGTCACAGTTTGATTCTCGGTAAGGGCACATGATTGGCTTGTGGGTTCCCTCCCCAGTCGGGAGCATTCAGGAGGCAGCCAATCAATGACTCTCTCTCATCATTGATGTCTCTATGTCTCTCTCTTTCCCTCTCCCTTCCTCTCTGAAATATATATATATAAATTCTGGGATTTAAATGTGCAGCACAAACAGACCTCCAGGTCTTTCCTTGGCGTCACAGTCAGCTTGCAAAGCATCCCCCTCCTTCCACGTCCACCAGCTGTTCATCTTTCTTCAGGAGACAGTACAGATGCCAGCACTCCCACAGAGCCACCTCTGCTGTACCGACCACAGCTGCACTCCCACACCAGAGTGGGGTTCTACCACTAGCTCTTGGGGGTGACTGATCTCCACACAGGTCAGTGCTCTTCAGCACCTTCCTTCAAATGATCAGGCTGCCAGTGCTATTCCTAAAATGCAAACCTGACCCTGCTCTTCCTGGCTTGGATCCCTTGTTGGTTCCCACTGTCTTTGGGGCAAAATCCAAACCCCTCCCTAGAGCGAGCAGTTCTCTACTCCAGCCTGGCTGCCTCCCCAGCCCAGTCCCCCGCCATTCACCCCTCAGACCTTCCAGGCTGCAGCCAGACCCAGGGGTTTCCAACATCTGTTTCCCTGCTGCCCTTTCCCTTGGCCTGGCAGGCCCCTGGAGTGCTCAGCCCCTAGTCTACCAGGCAACAGCCCATCTTATTCTGGGGAAGCACCTCCCTGATTCTGGGAACCACGTTTTCCACAGCTCCCATCATCTGGGGTGTGAGAGTCACCAGTGCTATTTGGCAAGTATTTCTGGCTTTCTGCCTTCCAGGCACAGGTGGGATGGCACACCCTGACAAGGGCCACGCTGCTAATGAGAGCCCGTGGGTTGCAAGCAGAAATGTGCCTCTTCCAGGTAGGAGATTTAATTACCGAGGCAGGGCTCTCGTTCACACTTGTGGGGGGGGGGGTGGGGGCTGGCAGGTGGGACAGTTTGCCAGCCTGGATTCTGGGGGACTATGAGAAACCCCTTCCTGACCCCCACTGCCCAGAGTGGGCTTGGCTATGGGGGAGAACAAACCCTTTGTTGTCATAAGCCACTATGATCTGGGAGTGATTTGTACCCAATGTTAATTAGCTGGTCTGACAGATACCAGGTACATAGGTCTTATGAGAACTGTCACACCCAAGAACCCTGCCTACCTGGCCATAGTTGATTGGCTCTGTGCTGACACAGTTCTGGGTCCCCTGGCTTCCCATGGGGAGAGCAGAACCTGGTCAAACAGAACAGTCATAACTCTCCACTGGGCTTTCTGAAAACAAAGTGAAGTAGGGTGTACTCTCTAGCAATGTAGACTGTCAGATGAAAAACTTGAGAGCTATTAGTGGCCACGTGGGTGTTATGGATTGAAGTGCATGCTCCAAAAATGACATGCTGGAGTCCTAACCCCCAGCACCTCAGAATGGAACCTTAATTGGAGACAGGGTCTTTATAGAGGTAATCAGTTAAAATGAGGTCACTGGGGCAAGCCCTAACCCAATAAAAGTCCTTGGGAAAAGGGGAACATGTGGACCTGGAGACAGACATACACACGGAGAGAACATCAAGTGAGATCAGTGGTGCTGCCAGGAGCCCAGGACCCCCCGAGCTAGGAGGGAGGCCTGGGAGTTCCTGCCTTCAGAGGGAGCAGAGCACTGCCATATCTCGATTGGACTCCCAGCTTCTAGCACTGAGACAATACACTCTGCTGTTTCAGGCTCTCTGTGTGGGACTTTGCTACAGCCGTCCTAGCAAACGAAGGCAGTGGGGAAAGTTGGTCTTTGCGTGAGGAAAAGAAGCTCACTAGTGTAAGAGAAGCACTCCACGGCCATCAAGAGACAGAATGGATTTAAACAGATCAGCATTGAAACCTTGATCCCAATCCCACTGCATCTCTGCATTTTCTCCACCTGGCAAGTTCAAGAGTTTAGGTTTTATGAGGCAGTCGTAAAACTCCCTCTGTTCTGAGTAAGTGAATTCTGAGGTCTCGATCCCTTTGAACCAGCAGTCCTAACTAACACTGTTAGAAAAGGAAAGCAGCCGGGCCAGCATGGCTCAGTGGTTGAGCATCTACCTATGAACCAGGAGATCACGGTTTGATTCCCAGTCAGGGCACATGCCAGGGTTGCAGGCTTGATCCCTAGTGTGGGGTGTATAGAAAGCAGCTCTCTCATCACTGATGTTTCTCTGTCTCCCTCACCATCTCCCTTACTCTCTGACATCAATAAAAACATTTTAAAAAAAGGAAAGCAAAGCCCTGGCTGGGTATCTCAGTAGGTTAGAACATCATCACAATACAGCAAGTTTGAGGGTTCGATCCCTGGTTAGGGCACATATAAGAAGCAACCAAAAATTGTATAAATAAGTGAAACAACAAATTGATGTTTCTCTCTCTCTCTCAAGTCAATAAATCATCCTATCTAATATGCAAATTGACCATCACACCATAACAAAATGGCTGCACCCACAGCGGAGGCCGAATTCCCGTAAAGAGCCTTAACAAGCAATCAGCAGGGACCTGAGGCTGCCTGGTTCTAGGCCAGGGCAGGGAACCTGAGACTGCACCCCTCCGCCTGGCAGGCTTGATGAGGGACCTTAGCCCATGCCTCCACCCTGGCGCCAGGCTGGGGGACCTCAGGTTGCACCCCCTACCCCGGCAGGGCTTGATGGGGGACCTAAGGTCACACCCCCCTAACCCTTGGGACTTGACGGGGGACCTCAGGCTGTGCCCCCCGCCCTGGCAGGACTTGATGGGGGACCTGAGGCCACAACTCCCGCCCGTGGGGCTTGATGGGGGACCTCAGGCTGTGCCCCTGCCTGCGGGGCTTGACGGTGGATCTTAAGACATGCCCCCACACCAGCCCGGGCCAGGGGACCTCAGGCCGTGTGCCCCGCCTGGTGGGGCTTAACAAGGGACCTCAGACAGTGCCCCTGGCCTGGGCAAGGGGACTTCAAGGCATGCCCCCTGGCCCAGGCTGCGCCCCCAACCTGGCGGGGTTTGACAGGGGTGGGGCTAGGCTGGGTCTGGATCTAGCCCAGTGGGGGTGGGGCAGGCCAGGTCTGGGTCTCGTGCTATTTCAAGGCGCACATGGGTGAGCGAGGACTTGACTCTGGTTCCCATGGTGTGCCCCAGACTCTGACAGGAGGAAGATTTTCATATATATTTTACTAATTTTCTTTCATCTCTGACACTTCTATTATAGAGAAAGGGCAAATAGCAATATTAAAATATTTCCTCTAACTAATTCCCTTTTAATGTGCACGAATTTTGTGCACTGGGTCATTAGTCCTATATAATAAAAGGGTAATATGCACTACTGGGTCACTAGTCCTATATAATAAAAGGAACTTCTCCCACCTCCTCAGCAGTGCTAAGGATTCCGGGGCGAGCAGGCCTAAGCCACAGTCGGACATCCCCCGAGGGCTCCTGGGCTGGCAGCAGGATGTCTGACTGCCAGCTTAGGCCCCATACCCCAGGGAGTGGGCCTAAGCCAGCAGATGGACATCCCCAGAGGAGTCCCAGACTGTGAAGAGGGCACAGGCTGGGCTGAGGGACCCCTCGAATGCACAAATTTTCATGCACCGGGCCTCTAGCATATAATAAAAGGCTAATATGCAAAACGACCAAACAGTGAAATGACTGGTTACTATGATGCACACTGACCATCAGGGGGCAGACGCTCAATGCAGGAGCTGCCCCCTGGTGGTCAGTGTGCTCCCACAGGGGGAGCACCGCTCAGCCAGAAGCTGGGCTGATGGCTGACGAGCACAGAGGTGGTGGTGGGAGCCTCTCCTGCCTCCACAGCAGTACTAAGGATGTGTGACTGCTGGCTTAGGCCCGCTCCCCTCAGGGACAGGGCCAGACATCCCCTAGGACTCCCGGACAGCATTTTGTGCACCGGGCCTCTAGTAAAAAAGAAAAAAAGTAAAGGAAAGCAAGGTGAGTGGCTTGAACTGATGCTGAATTAACCAGATGGGTGACTGATGGACAAACAAGCCCACTGCTTCCAAATGCTGTTCCAACACGTCCTAGGAAGAGACAGGGTCCCCTCCTGTCTGAAGCAACAACATTCACACAGTCTAATGCTCCTGGCATTTCCTTTAATCTGGGAACAACCCAAATAAATTCAGAAAAGTATTCTCTCCTGCCCAGTTATGCCTTTCTTCCCAATCCAAACACAACTGCATGCCTGGCCCCTTGAAAGGCTCCAAAACAAAACACGTCCAGCCCAAATCCCTCATCTTGGTTCATGTTATTTTCCTGGCTGCACAAATGTAGGGGCCTTTGTTTCTTCGACTGGGCCCTCGGACTCTCCTTATCCACATTCCCCTGTGCCCCTGTGTCTGAGCTTCCACGCCACAAACAAGCTATTGGGGGGGGGGGGGAGAGATGATCCGAGGGAAGCCAGGCTGGAAAGGATTCACTGTCTCAGACAAGAGCTGGCGCTACCCTGAAGCAACTCACCAGCCCTTTGGAATAACCACAGAACACAGGCCCTCAGGGGCAGAATACGGCTGGATAGCAGGGTGTGGGTTACGGGTTTGGTCTTATAGAGTAGGAGATGATGTTCAAGGTATAGTTGAGTCTCTGAGGCTGGCACAGTTGCAAGAATGAGCAGAACCATTCCACCTTGAAGCTCCTACTAAAGAATGGAGGTGCTGCTCCCCTCCAAAGGACTAGGGGCAGCAATTGTCCTCATGAGCAGATCTGGATGACTAACCATATTACAGAGCTCATTGCCCCTGCCCAAAGTCTGAGAGGATCCTGATTTCCCCTCATTTGTTCTATCTGTGAGATCATATAAAAATATGATGCCTCTGTCAAGCTGCCAACTATCTTGATCAGAGACATTATGAAAGAGTAGGAGTTTTCTGGAATGGATGGGCACCAACTCGGCCTGAGCAAAAAGGGTGGTGGGGTGAGAGGGCCGAATGGATGCCATTCCCCACACTTGCTGCTTTTCTCCATCTCCCAGGGAAGTGCAATGCTCAGGCTCCCTTGCATCAGCTTTTGGGCAGGCAGGTTTGGCCAATAGAAGACCTTGGTAGAAGACTGGAGGTGAGAAGAAGAGAGAAGTTAGGTTATCTCTCTCTCTCTCTTGCTTGTCTTCGCATCCCTGTCTATGGCCACATCAGCTCTGTTGCTCCAAGTCGTAACAGGCACCCTGCATATCAATTCTAGCCTCTGTTGGACTTTCCTAGCTTCTCAGGTCTAGAAATCACCTTCTCCCAATCTCTCCTCCAGTTTGGGAGTGATAGTGCTTCCTTGTTGTTGGTGATCTCGGGGCTGCCTCAGAGACCGTAGCTATTTCTTCAATGGTGCGACCAATTCCTACACTCAATTCCCTCTGTTGAAAGACATAGAGTGGTTTCTGTTTTCCTTCCTAGACTCTGATGCTGAGAAAGAATCTGTAGGTGGAAATGCTGAGAAAGAATCTGTAGGTGGAAATGCTGAGAAAGAATCTGTAGGTGAAAATGCCGCTCTGCAGCATCTGGTACAATGGCTGCAGAAAGATTGGCAATATGTGGAATCTATTGAACAAAATAAACTGATGAACAAAATAGATCCAGAGACACAGAAGCATGGAACAGACTGTGGAATCTCAGAGGGAAGGCAGTTGAAGGTGGGTGGGTGGGAAGTAACCAAAGAGCTGTATGCATAAATAGATGCAGACAATAGGGTGTTGGTGGTCTGGGGTAGGGAGGCAGTGGGGGCAGCTAGAAGGCATCAATGGGGGTGGGTGGGGAGGGGACATATATAATACTTTCAATAAAGATTAAAAAAAAAGACTGGCAGTGCTTGGGCTGGCCAACTATAGAACTGACCACTGTAGTCAAGCCCAAGAGGAAATAAGAAATAGGGGCCACCTGTGAGACACTGGTAAGGTTGGTGCGGGGGGGGGGGGGGGAGGGGGGGCGGGCAGCCTCAGAAGGAGAAGGGTAGGGACACAAAAGTCAGGTCCCTGCTTTTTTTTTTTTTTTTTTTATAAGTCTACCCAGCTTGAATGTGACTTCTTGTGTCAGTTGGTAAACTCATGATTGGGAAAAGACAATCATAATGCAGAAAATGCCAAGGAATTCCATTGTAAAACTTCAAAATCCTTTGCAGTTTAGGATGTCTTAAGTCCCTGTAGGGAAGCCAGGAGTATAATGAGACAGAGACAGGCCAAAGAAGGCATCTCTCAGTAGATGTAGTGAGACATTTAATTCTTAACGTGATGTGGCTTGCTTGGGTCTTGTCTGTGTGGACACCTACAACTGTAAAGGGTTAGCATCGATCCTTCCAAACTCAGAGGGTGGGGAAAGCCATCCTTTATTGAGAGAGATTGGGGCAGGGAAAAATAGGACTGTTGAGAGACAGAACCTCCTTAGTTACTAAGGAAGAATGTGGGCGTGAAAAAAGTTTAAACAGACAGACACAGGCTGCGACTGAGAGGGAGCCAGACAAAGGAGAAAAGAACCCACAGAAATGGAGGGATAATCGTTTGCAAGCTCTCCCTGATGGCCAGCCCCTGTGTGGTGGGTGAGTTTCTTAGCAGAGGTCAGCCTCCCACAGTCAGGATAGGGGACGCTGGGATCCAAGATGCATTTGCTTTCTGCTTCTGCTCGGACCCTTGTCACAGGGGGCCTCTTATGGACTGGCTCTTGTGTCCCAGACCAATGGCCCCCACAGGAACGGAAAGGACCACCAGGTGCGGAGCGGCAGCAGGGCTGCTAATGAACTGCCACATGCCTTACCTCCCTGGAAACCTCTGTTGGTCCCAGAGAGGAAACCGGCGTTGAGACATCTGCACAGACATGGCCCCAACCTCAGAGTCCCCACCTTCTTTTCTGACCTCGCGTGCCCACCCACACAGACACACCTGCACATTCCCACCTCGGTGAAGCTGAAAGGTGTGTGGGTGGAGAAACTGAGTTGGAAAAGAAAGAGTCCTTTCCAGAGATGGGGAAATCAAGGAAATGATTAGCCACTGTTCCTTCTTTCAGGACGTCACCCACACTGTCCAGAGTAGCACCGCCAGTAGCTGAAAGGGACAAACACGTGTATTATGCAAAATCTTCTCCAGAAATTTAGACCCCTGAGCTTCTAGGCAAGGTGAGGCCCTGTCTTTGAGAGCTGGATTTCTGACCCTGAACCCTGCTCCTGCTCCAGGACTGGAAGGTCAGGACCATTTCCAGGAGCTGACTGGACAAGGCGGAAACAGCCGCAGCTCTGACATCCAAGGAGAGGGCCCGACCTCTACCAGTGGCTGGCATGGCGACATGGGCAGCCTCTGAGCCTCAGTTCCTTGGCAGATGATGGAGGTAATGTTATTACCCACACCACTCCTGGAGGCTGCTGGGAGGACCAACTGAAAAGTGGGTGGAAACCCCTTTATGATCTGTAAAGCCTAAGATATAGCACTTTTGCTGTCATCACCAATACTAACCCAGGCCTCGTGATCTCCGAGCCCCAAGACCCTGCTGCAGGAGCTACAAATAGAACTGCCCAGAGACAGAGCATCCTTCTGTTGCCAAGGAAGAATTTGGATGTAAAAATGGTATAAGTAGACAGAACTGGCTGGGACCGAGAAAGAGACAAAGGAGAAAGGAGCCCATCAGAAATGGAGGGAAAACGGCCTAAGAGCTGTCCATGCAAACCAGTCCCTTATCTCGCTCACCTTCACAGGGACAGGCAGCAGGGAGGGGCGTGGGCGCTACCAGGTAAAACTTTAAAAACAAGTTGCTGGGTTCTGGACTACGATCAAAACGAAGTGTTTACAGTAAAACACACGCATAAGCCAATCATATGTTTATGGTACAACCGCTTTGCCCTCTGGCTGCCTGGCAAGGCCCTGGGCTTAGGCTGCACTTCTGCAGCTGCTCTACCTGCCAGGCCGCCTTTGATGCTTGTTTCAACCCACCAGGACTCACGGGGGCTGGGAAGAGCTATGTGTTGCCTGGGGAAACCGGCTTCCAAACCTTGGCTGGGGTTTTAGCATGTTGATTATACAACTTCACATGAGTGGAAATTAATTTTACTTTGCAATTCTGCACAAAAAGAAAGAAAAGCAAGTAAAAAGGACATCAAGCTGGAAATATTTGTAGTATTAAAGATAGAAGAGGATTAATAACCATTCAATAAAGATATGGGAAAAAATTTAGAACACCAACAAATAAATTGGGAACAGACATGGGCACGTTATAGAAGTTTAAGTGAATACACACATGGAAATAATGTTCAGTTGCTCTAGTTATCAAAGAAGTACAAATTAGAATAAAAAGAGGATTGTACCTAAATCACTATTTTCCCCCACAATGCTTTGCAGCCAGTCATTTAAAAGTTCTTAGTGAACACCTACTATGCATCAGCTAAAATGTCAGGCATACTGGATGAACAAAATGGACAGGATCACTTGGATGAACAAAATGGACAGGATCCCAAGTGTAGAAATTGTACTCCAGAGAATCCACTTTCCTGCTGTGTGATCCTAGGCAAGTTATTTAATGCCTCTGAGCTTTGTGGCGACCATTAAAAAAGTCTCTTCAGCTAAGATAACACTTTTGATTCACTCAGCTCCAAGACTTAAGCAAAGCAGGGAGCATTCAAAGTGAGCTTTAAGTGTCAAAAACAAAATCAAGAGAGCTGGAGAGTTCCTTGCCTAAGGTCACAGAGCCAAGGGCTCCCACCCAGTTTTTCATGGTTATACATCATGCTTTCTGCAGAAGCAGGTGTATCAAGGGGCCCTGAAGAGAGGCTGGTGAGGGGACCACCTCAGGTGGCACAGATGCTGGTGGGAGGTAAGAAGAGAGGACCCGGTGGGGCCAAGACTGCAAGCAGGGCAGGTTCTCCAGGCACGGACGCCCCGTGCAGGGTGGTCCACACCCTGAGCCCTTCCTCTTACTTGCTCCTAAACCGAAGATGTGCTTGCAGACCCCATCTGCATTCAGCAATGACAGAGAATGGCTTTCCCATTTCTTTGGTAGATGATAAAAAAAAGCAGGAGGTGGCAGCTGGCCTGTTCACTACCTAATCCTCCCAAGCCCTCCAAGTGATGGGCAGATGCAGCGAGACAGGGGGTGCTGCGTGCATCCCAACACAGTGCACTTCTCCGCACACGTGGCAGCCACGGGCCCAGCGAACTGTGCTAACAATCAAGACACATGGTATCCGGAACACAGCGAGAATAAAAAGGCATTTATTTGTGCGTGACTCAGAACTCGTATGGGAGAGGAGTGTCTGGGAGAATGAAACTGTTGTTCAGGCAGAAGCACAACCAGCCAGGAAAGAAGCCTAATCAGTGATGTGGATGGAGGAACCTGGACCAAAGCTCACCAGAAGAGCTCTCACTGAGTACAGCTCTCTGTCCACGTTGCTCCCTTATTTAAAACCATCCCTGGTGTCCCACTGCCAACAGGGTGAAGTTCCAGACCCACAGGACAAGGTACTTCACAACTTGGTTCCTGCCTTCCCAGCAGCCACCCCATCTCCAACTCGGCCAGGTATTTGTGGTTCCCCGAATGTGTGATGTGGAGTCAGGCTCCTGTACGTGCATAGTCACTTTGTCTGGATTATCTCCCCTTTCCCAACCCTCACCTTAAAAATCCTGACCCCAAATCCGCTCCCCTGAACCTACCCCGAGGCTGCTGACTGAGTCAGGCACCGTCCTTTGGTTTCCCTTCACCTGCACAGTTATTTAATCTCTCTCTCCACCACTAGGGACTGGACTACTCCTGATCTAATTCTGCATCCCGAGTCTAGCAGGAAGCCTGGCATATGGCCAATACTTATAAGCCCCACAAATAATGTTTGGGTGGATAGAAGCTGGGATGGGTAAAATAAGTGTGTTACAAAGCTCACGTGTAACTACATGGACGACAGGGGTGGAGAGAGAGATGTGAAGGAGACCATTGGAGAGGCGGGTGCAGTAGTATAGATGGTGGCAGAGGCAGGGAGAAGGAAAGGTGTGGAGGAACCTAGTAAGCTTATGGAGAGGAAGGTTGAGAGAAACGGTCCAGGGAGACTGACCCACAGTTTCCAGATGGAGCACAGTGTGATGCATTCAGCAAGATAGGGACCTGGGTATATCTTCTATTGGGCGGGAGGTGAGTGGGGAAAATAGATGGTGAGTCTTCTCATCAGCAAGGAAGCAGGCCTGGGGCGGGCAGAGTGCCGGCACAGGCACACCTCGTTTTACTGGGCTTTGCTTTATTGGGCTTCGCAGGTGTTGTGTTTTTTACACATTGAAGTCAAGACCCTCCACCAGCACAAAGATTACGACTCGCTTTATCGCGGTGGTCTGGAACTAAACACCCCCTTACCCTGAGGTGTGCCTGTACACATGCTTTACCTGCCTCCAGGTAGCCCTTTATGAGCCTCCAGGGGCCAGGCCATGGCTAAGAAGGCCCCAAGGCAGGACTTACGTGATGAGAGCAAACAGAAGGCCCTTCTGATTCAGCACAGAGTCTGGGGCCCTTCCCCTGAGGAAGAGGCGCTTCCAGTACCGCAGCACTGAATCTGACAGCCCTGAGCTCGCTGCCCACACAGCGCTGGCCCAGGGGAGCCTGCAGCTACCTCTGCAACCTGAGGGGCCCCAAGGGAGGCACTCAGTGTGGTGCAAAGTGTTCAGACTTTGAGTCAGGCGGACCTGGGTTTGCATCTGAGGCTTGCTCCTCATTAGCCAGACGGCCTTGGCAAGTCCCTTCACCTCTGTGAGCCTCCGTTTCCTCATCTGAAAAATGAGGACACTACTTCCCACGTCCGGCTGTAAATGTCCATTTATAGACGCTTGCACATACCTGGCACTTTCTTCCCTCTGGATACCTCATTCATCCTGAGCAATGGGAGAAAACCCACCATAATGAAGCCCATCAGGTACCCACTGGGCAACTGCTTTCTGCTGGGCTCTGTGAGAGCTAGAAAAACCCATGAAAGGGTTTGGCCCTCTACGGACTTAAGTGAAACGCTGAATGCTCTGACATGCCATTCCCCGCAGGAGCGTGCACGCCTGTCAGTTCATCCTCCCTGGTTGAGGGACCTCGGCAATTCGCTGCAGGGCTCCCAGCTCAGTTTCTTCACTGGTTCAAATAGGAGCCTGTTAACCTCTGCCCTGAGGGCAGTCCTCAGGCCGGGATGAGCTCGCTTGTGGGAAATCAGTGATGTTCAGGATAGCAAATGTTCAGGATACGTCCAACGTCCAGCGTCCAGCGTCCAGCGTTCCTGTTTGTGTCCCTCACCCCTGCAGAGAGCAGCTTTCCCTGCGTTCTCCCAGACTCCTTTCTGCATTCTCATTTGAACGCTTAATGAGTTTCACCCTCGAAAGTGACACCTGCTGGAAATGTAATTGTGCACATAATTGCTAAGTGGGAATGGAGGCAGCTTTACTTCCTGATGCCGGTGCCTCCCCTAGGAAAAGAACTGGTGTTCATGTGAAACCCTCCCCGCATCCTTGCTGATGGAGCTCTGTGGGGCTTCCCCCGGATGTAGGGCTTCTGGTGCAGGAGGGCTGGCAAGGCATTCAGACTCCCAGAACCACCTGTCTGGCTCTGAGTTCAGGGAAGCCATGCAGCCTTATCATGATACTAACTAGAGAAGACTGAAAATCCCAGCAAAGTTTCCCTGACAAACATTCTCATTAAATTCCAAAAGGCAGGGGCCCTGCTGTGGAGCAGGAAGTGAGGGGTAGGGCTGAGGTCTGAGAGAGGCCCCTGCTCTCCTCTCCTGGAGGGGGGCGCGTGGACTGTCCTCAAGACAGGGAGGCGGGGACCCCAATGGTAACACCAAGATAAGACTTAGCATTATTGCTAATGACCTTGGTAATGAAGGGCTGAGTTAAGAGTTCGCAAGATTACTGCTAATAATCACCTTGTTAATGGTTGTTAATGGTGGACCAAGTGGAACTCAGGCAGGAATGTCTGGAAAGACAGTCTTCTGAACAAGGAACAGGGGAAACAGGCCTTAGTGCTTAGAGAGAAATACATAAATAGATGAAGATAGATAAGTATATAAGTGTACAAATATAGCGCAGGCTTGTCATGTTCCAACATTGATCACTGGCCAGTGGCACTGTGGAAACTACAGGCATACCATGGAGATGTTGTGGGCTTGTTCCTGACCCCACAAAACAGCTGTAACCACGGTGCGTCCTGCTTTCTATTTGTGAAAAACGCAACACCTGTGGAGCACAGGGCAGCGAGGAGCAATAAGACGAGGTGTGCCTGAACTTTTACTAACACCCCCACTCTCTCTTCCAGCTTCCAGAAGTTTATCACATCTGGATGAGAATTAGGACATTCATCTTATTTTTTGTTGTTGTTTTTTTTAGCTGAACTTGTCTGCCTGTGTAGACTAATTCCTTTGACCCCTCATGCCTGCGGCTGAAACTCTTCCCTCTCTACATTCATGCCAGCCGCAGGAGGAAGCTGCTGCTGTCCAGTGAGCCGTGGGCTAGTCTTCAGAAAGTGCCTGCGCTTCTGTTTTGGGGTGACTTGCCTCCTGTAAAGACACTTGGCGTTCCTGGTCCAGCCTCACCCAGCACCCACCCTGGGGACCTAAGTGAGGGCTCTGATGCTGCCACAGTGCCTGCGTTATCTGCCTTATGGAACAAGGGCTGTGTGATAAATAGCAACAGACACCACGGCGCTCCAAGCCTCTCCGTCTCAGGCCTGTAGCCCAGACACTAAGCAGGGGACGTACACCTTCATCTGTGGAAATCTTTCAGAAGCCCTCCTATTCTCTGTTCAAAGCATCCTGGATACAATCTGCACTTTCCTCAAGGCCATGATCAGGCACAGCTATTCCTTTACTCCGCTCCCTAACACGGATGCTCTTCGGGACTGCCACCTCTGTAGGCGTATTTCTCCTAAATGAAATGGCCTTGGCATTTTGTGCCTTTGAAGTTTCTATGCTCAGTGCTCCCTCTTTCTCATGCTGCCGCGTCCTCCCTGACTGTGAGCACTCCCGTGTCACTTTGTGCGCTCACCTTGTCGTGCTTGGCATTCCCCTTGCCGGACAGTGAGTTAGACCTTGGAACACAGCGCTGCAACAGGCCATGGCTGGCTGGACTGTGACCACCTGGCCTCATCTCCGCAGACACCACCCACTGGCTCTCTCTACATGCACGCCCACCGCTTCCAGGGTGCCTTTCTGTGCACAGAGGCTGAGCAGCCGGCAACAAGGCACTGCTCCCTGGAGGCAAGACCAGGCTCTCCTGAGCACAGGCACCACAGGGCCAAGGAGGGCAGTGCTGGGGGGCGGGAGTGGGGCGGGGGTGACAGGTGGTGGTGGCTGAGCTCAGGTGAGTCAGGGCTTCCTTCCCAGATGTGGAGGCTGGGTGGCCAACGTGTTTGTTTATCTGGATGGCTGCAGTGTGGGCTCCACCGTCTAGTCCTACAGGTTTAAGCCCCAGGTGGAGCGATAGAGGGGATTCCATTACAAGCCTGTGCGGTGATGGGGCTGCTCCGGTTCTGTGCCATCAGAGCTTAGGTGCTGCATTCCTGGGATGTTTGCGAGCCACCTCATATCCCGCACTAAAGTCATCTTCTGTATGAGCTAGCCAAAGCAGAGGCTGCTGTCTGAAACTAAGATGCTGGACCAAGACAACATCTGTCCACCCAGAAACTCTAAGCTCCTTAAGAGCAGGGATTCTCATGTGTCTTCCTCTCTCCTTGGGCCACACCATGCTCCGTGTCTTTAAGACGCCGGCTGACTGCAGGACTGAGGTGAGGGGGTGGGCAGACAGGCACCTCTGGGGCCCCGCCCACCGCTGCTAGGTTGCCTTGCTGCTGGTTTGCGAATGCTTGGGAAGTCAGATCACCTAGCTCACAAACAGCGAGTATACAGCTGGTGATTTGGGTTCAGAGGATTTCAGAAAAGAGAAAAGACGGCGGCGTGCAGACACATTAAAATGTGTTTTGTCGCCGCAGAGGCTTTTTCCCGTTTCCTGCCGGGCTGGCTCGCTGCCCGGTTCCAAATGGCAGAGGGACTTCCAGATCATCAAAGTTCTCTCACCATACGCCATGCACGCTGTCAGTAACTCCTTTCAGACCCCTTCCTGTCCAGATGTACAAAGAAAATAGCAAAGGGAAATAAACCCAACACTTCCTTGCTACGCCCACTAAACCGCTAAAGCTCAGTAGTTCTGAATCATCAAACCTTGCATTTCTCATTCGCTGCCCCTCAGATGCAGCGTTGTTTCAATTAAGCTGGGAGCACTGTTATACTAATTATGCTATGATATTAGTCCCTGCAGATTAATATGCAGCTAACAGTTTGGGAATGCTGTCTGGTGTGTATCCCACTAGCTACTTGAAAGTAAACAGTTCCTTGAAAGTTCTTGAAGTGGGGATGCAAAGGAATGGGACCCCAAAATTAGGTGGTCTCCAGTGAGGCCTCTGCAGAGACAGTCCTGGTTGTACCAGGAGCCCATGGGGGCCACAGCAAAACAGGACCCTCTAGGTGGGGGGCACACTTTATATTTCCTCTGTATCCACAAAGCCCTGTGCTTATAGTAGGTGCTCAGTTAACACTTTCGCATCAGACCAGCCTTAAAATGTCCTATTTTTAAAAAACCCACAACAGAAACTCTGCAATATGTCTGCTTTATGTCAAAAAACATGGCTCTGTTCCATGAAAAATATAGTCCACAAAGGGAAAGGAAGTTATATTTGCTGCTGCATATTATGAGCCAGACACCATTAACCCTCCCAAGGACCCTGTGGGGAAGATGTTATCATCCTCATCTTGCAGATGAGAAAACTGAGTGACGTCCAGGGAGATCAATCACAGAGTGTGGGACCAACATAGGAGGTGGCAGAGGTGTAGGCACAATGAACGTGGGACCCAGGTTCAGTCCTGTGCACATGGCATTCACTGACTCTGGTATGACAATGCACTGATAAGGACTGGGCATCACAGAGTAAAATAGGACACATGTCTCCGTGCTCAAGAAGAGAAAAGGGAGTAACAGTCTTGTAATAAACCTGATCACAATAATTGCACTGATCATTGACATTCCCTCAGCATTTACTACATGCGGGGCACTCTGCTGAGTGCTTTGCCTATTTCATCCTCACCATACCCTGTGGGCTGGGCATCAGTATCCCCATCCCAGGAATGAGGAAAGTGAGGCATGGGGCTCAGGTATACAGACAGGAAGGGGGAGCCCAGAGATAAGGTACCGTCTCACATATTCTGACTCCGAGGTGCCTGTTTAAGGATGGTGGTGTTGCTATCCCTATCTCAAGATGACATTTTATCTCATAGCCAGAAAATGGCAATACGTACTGGACCTGAATGAATGCAAAGCAGGTTAGGACATGATATACAAATGGAAATACCCAAGGGGTGCTAAGGAGCATCAGGGCCACGGGACATTTGAGAGGCGAGACATTCCCATGGGATGCATTGGTTGGGAAGGCTTCGGCAAGGTGGTGGACGTGATGGGTGCATACAGGGGGCCTGCACAGTCTTTCTGGGGACAAGTGATGGTGCAATCACTGCCATGTCAGCTTTGCTCACAGGCTGTGTTCCATAAGTAGACTGCACGTTACTTAGGGAGAGGGATGCATCTGTGTTCAATGGTGTGACCTTGGGTAAGGCACGCACTGTGACTGTCTGTCTTGGTTCCCTATCTTTAACATGGGGGTCACAATAGAATCTACCTCACAGGGTTTGTTTTTAGGATTAAGGGGGATGCTGCCTGTAGAAGTTAGCAGTCTTCCTTAGCAGTGTTGGCAGTACTGCTTCACATATCCAAGAAGTAATCATAGGATCGGTGGAGATCCAGCACTTCCATAACATGGACTTTACAAGTCTGGCCAGGCCACTTAGAAGTCCATCCCGTCATTGTAAAGGGTTTGAACAAGAATGTGAAAGGCTATTGGTTACCACTGTGGATAAATCAAATCCATCACAGGCCAGCTCCTCCAGAAAGCCCACCTAGACCACCCTGTCTTACCAGGGCTATTTCCTCTACTGAATTCCAATGGAAACCGACATGCAGAGAGATGAAGTCCCTCATCCATGGCCATGTAGCGAGTAAATGGTAAGCCAGGATCTAAACACACCCATCTGGTCCCACAGCTTGTCCACTGTGCAAACATGGGAATCATCTGGGCTTTGATACTTGGGGAATTTCAGCAATAAATCATCTTACCCTATGTAGGGTCTTTTCAAAGTAAATCATTCCATTAAAATCTTTCTCAGTGTTCCCTTTGCCTATGACCTTCTTAAAGTTTTCCTACTTTTTCTTGAGTCCGTTTGGGTAATTTGCATGTTCCCAGAAAGCGGCCTCGCCTATGGAGATTTTCAAATGTGTTAAAGTACAATTATTGTGCATTGTATTGTTACCATTTAAAATGACACTCACTGCTTTATTTCCTTTCTCCTGGATTAGTTCTCCTCCTTTTCATATTAGATGTTTTCCAGTGCTAGATCTATATTGCAGCAACAAGAGGCGCGCACACACCAAGTTCTCTTAAAATGCTGGCCTCAGTCCAATCTTCCGGACTGGAAAAGTAGTCAGAACGTATCTTGGAGAGCGAACTCTTTCAGGGAGGAAAAGTGCCACAGTGGGCCGGTTTGGATCTGAAATGGGAGGCCTCCTGGGCTTAGACAAAGAGGAGTTAGGTTGTTGTATGTAAGAAAGCAGTGAATGAATCTGACCGCAACTCCTGGGAGAGGGGTCCCAGGAGCACCCAAACAGGAGGATGGGGAGAGAGAGGGCCAGGCACCAAGGTGGAAAGCAGGGAACAGCTGATCAAGGACAGTCTGGCATCCTGCAACCTGTGGGTCAGGCCCTGGATTGTCTGCTTTAACACAAGAGAACTGACTACTGCAAGCCGGAGGAAATCCGGTCAGAAGACTAGCCCCTGAAATCATAGGAGCTTCACAGAAGGAAGAGTGTTTTTCACTCTAAAATGAGGCTTGATAGCCCAGCCGGTGTGGCTCAATGGTTGAGTGTCAACCTATGAACCAGGAGGTCACAGTTTGCTTCCCAGTCACATGCCTGAGTTGTGGGCTCCATCCCCAGCAGGGGGTGTGCAGGAGGTGGCCAATCCATGATTCTCTCTCATCATTGGTGTTTCTACCTCTCTCTCCCTCTCCCTTCCTCTCTGAAATCAATAAAAATATATTAAAAATAAAATAAAATGAGGCTTGATAATAATTCACAGGGTCATTGTGCGAGTTACACAGGTGATACTTGTTACAGGCCCAGCATGGTGCCTGCTCACTGCAGACCAGCACTAAGTGTTCTAGGCACGTACATGGAGAGGCAGAGCCACGGATGTGTGTGCCTGAGAGTGAGTGTGTGCAGTTGGCAGGGAAATGTTGGTACAGTTGAGGGTAAAATGCTCAACTATGAGCCTTCTAAACGACCTCCCAGGCCCAAGGAGTCTAAAATCAACCGCCACTGAGCCCTGAGCTAGCGGGAAATAAAACAGCTAATGGCTGGCTGGACCCTGGAGTCATTTGTGAAAGGCAGTGAGTGGAACCTGACACTGTGGAACCACCTCTAGTGGGCTCCTCTGTGACCTGGGATGTGCAGGCCCTGGCCACGGCCCAGCACATAGGGCGGCCCTCCCAAATTTCATTTCTGCTCCCTGCATTTGGGCCCCATCTCAATTAAGATCAGTTAGAAGTCAATTTCACAGTGGTTGGTTTTATAAGATCCCCGAAAAATGATAAGCTGGAAACAGGCAATCACATCTTGGGGGGAGCAGAGGCCTTCCTCAGCAGGGCTTCCGATGCTTTATTTATTTATTTGGATTTGATTTTAATTTGGTAAATAATGTCTATTTACTTTTATTTCTCTGCTTCCAAAACCAGTATATGTGCAGGAGGAATAAGCAGCTGTCCTTGCCCCCACCGGACCTCAAACTGATGGAGACTTTCCCCTTCATTGGCTGTGAGGTTTAAATTCACACATTTCCCACAGCTGACCAGCAATCATTTCCAAATGTAGGAAAAACCCAGAAAGGTGGAAAGAAAAGGAGAAAAATCATCCACGGTCCCACCACCCAGAGACAACCACCTTTAACAGTGTTTTGTGCGGTTTCTTCTGTAAGTTTCCTCCGATTGTTTTTACACGGCGGAGATCACATTGTGTGTCTGATTTTATCTCCTGCCTTTTGCATGTAATGGGATGCCATAAGCATTTCCGCATGTCGTTAAAAGCTTGGTAAACATCATTTTTAATGACTACAGAATATTCTATTCTATGAATGAAGCCTAATTTACCTAACCAGTTGCTTCAAGTGGGGCATTTAGTGGTTTCCAATTTTTCATTGTTATAAATAAAACTGCAGGGAGTGACCATGTGCATACATTTTTGTTTGCATTTCAAACTGTTTTCTTAGGATAGATTCCCAGAGGTAGCATTACTGGGTCAAAGGGCACAGAATTTTTTGAGGTTCTTGAATCTAATTACTGAACTGCTATTCTGAGGCCGTTCCAATGTCCCCCCTCCAGCAGGGTGAGGGCCTCAGTGTGTGCAGGCACACTCTGAGGCCTGGGGTCTGAGAAGGGCTTGGATTCCTCTGCCTCCCCGGTGGTGGCCCCAGGATGGGTCAGTGGACTTCCATTGGCCCCTTGGCCCCTCCCCTTGTGTCTGGCTTCACTGCCTTTCATCTGGGGACACTGAGAGGGCTCTGTGTGCTCCTTGTTCTGATCAAGGATCCATGACACAGTAGGAGGCAGGGGTGGGGGAGGAGTCTGAATCTGAGGTCATTTTTAGCACTTCTTGCCAATATATCAGACTCAAGGTGTTTGCCTGTGTTCACCTTTTTTAGAGGATCACATGTGCACGAGAAGGCTTCGCTGCACATGTCTGTCTGCCGTGTTCAAGTGCATACTCACACAGTGGATCTGGGTCCGTTTTGGACAGCACTGGAGAAACTGTCTGATTTGCGCTGTAGAGGTCATTGGACATGCCCCAATCAGAGGGCAGTGCTGAATTTAAAGGAAAAACAAAGCACTTCAAAGGGGAAGCCGTGTGAATCTTTTCACAGCAGAGTCAGAGAGCTCTAACGGAACGGAACGCTGTGGGGATGTTTAATCACAAGGAAAACAGAAAACAAGAAAAGGGAAGGGCTGTGAGAACAGAGCTGACTGAGTGCAGGGAGAGTGAGTGTCTGCAGGGCAGGGGGTTATGTGCACACAGGGAGAGATGGGAAGAAGGCTCTGACCACCTCAGGGGAGCCAGGCCTGTGGGAGGCCTCTCATAAACGTGGGACAACCAGGAGTGCAAAGGCTCGGAGAGGTGGCGTGGCTGGCCATGATCACACAGCTAGTCAGAGGCAGAGTGAGAATTCGACGCTGGACCAGCTTAGGCTGGTTCCAATGATGTCCTACAGTAGTGTTTCTCAGACTTTAATCTGGATGAGATTCAACTGGAGGTCTTGTTAAAATGCAGATTCTGATTCAGCAGGTCTGTGGAGGGGCCTGAGGGTCTGCATTTCCAACAAGCGCCTGCGTGTTGGGGATGCTGATGGTCCAGGGACCACATGTGGAGGAACAAGGCCACTTCACCGTGACTCTCAAATTCTATTAAACCTCAGACCACCTGGAGAGTCCCTTAGAACACAAATTGCTGGTCCCCACAACCAGAGCTTGTGACTCCATAGGTGTGGATGGGCCTGAGAATTTGCATTTTGTAAAAGTTCCAGGTGCTGCTGCTGGTCTGGGTACCACTCTCTGAGCATCTTGTCCCTGGGGTGGGTGAGCGCACTTCTCAGCCTGCTGACATGCTGCTCTGGGGCCTTCCTGTGTTGTGTAGATAACACAGTAGGCCTTTGTTCTTGGGAGGATCTGGAGGTGGGACTGTAAAGAGGTGCTGCTTTTGTTCTGAGACCCTCAGCTTTTGGCTACAGCATTAGGAGGTGTGTGTGTGTGTGTGTGTGTGTGTGTGTGTTGGGAGTCATATGACAAGTCTCAAAAGCCCTTGTAGTTTTCCTCCAGAACAAGGCGGTGTTAAGAGAGGCCAGAGGGTTTCTGGGGCAGTTTGAGGACTCCACCATAAAAAAGCCTGCTTTGCAGTACATCAGTTATATTATGTTGTCGAATGGAGCTTCCTGCTTGTTGGGTCTTGGAGTTTAACAAAAAAATATATTATGACTCAGTCCAAACTTTACAAAAGTCCTTGGGGAATCTGAAGTGAATCATGTTAAGCTCCTGTTATAAAACAGTCTTCTCTTTCACAAGCCCGTATCAGCAGCAGCCTAGCGGTGGGGGTGAGGGGAAGTGAGGACAGGGAATGAGACTCAGCAAGGGGTAGAATCTTTGCCCAGAACCTTTCTTAAATAACTAGAGACTTTCTGAGCAGAAGGAAGGCAGAGCCCAGAGAGCCTGGGGAAAAGGGCTTTTTTAAAGGTGGCCTGAGTAGCTAAGAGTAGAAGGTAATTTGAGGAGGCAAGCCCTTGGAGGTCACCTCCTCCTGGAAGCCTTCCTTGATTTCTCCAGGCAGAGGTACTCTCAAATGCATGGCCCTTTATCTTTGCCTCTGAGCACAGAAAACCATCTTCTTATATGTCAGCCCTTTATGGCCATGACTGCTCTCCTGTGGTAATGAACCTGTTGGTCTGGCAGAACACAGGCACACCTCATTTCCAGAGCCTCCATTCTGTGTGCCGATGTCCCTGCAGTACAGCAGGAGCCCCACAACCACTGAATGCTTGACTGACTGACTGACTGACTGACTTCTGAAGTTTCTCAGTCTCCATGTCTAACTTCATACACTGAAGGACGAAATGTTGTACACTGTAAGAGCCCAGGGTTAACGAACAGAACCCAAACTAGGAAGCAGGTCAGTAGGAAAATGCCAAGAGGACATTAACTAGTACCATATATATTCCTTCATGCCGAGTCCTGGCTGTGGGCCCTTCCTGGAGGCTGGCATATGAACCCAGCTCCACCACTCACTATTGGAGGACCTTGGGCAAGTAACTTCACTTTTCTGTAGCCCCTTCCTTCATGTGGAAACCAGAGAATTCTACAACTGGCATCATGACATGGTTGAGAAGGTTGTCAGATGGCACATGAAAAGCACATAGCATAGCCTTAAAAGAAAGAATGACTAAAAGGAAGGAAGCAAGAAAGGAAGAAAGAAAAAGGGTCAAGTCAGAGAATAAGAAACCCAAAATTAGACACACACACACACACACACACGAGAGAGAGAGAGAGAGAGAGAGAGAGAGAGAGAGAGAGAGAGAGAGAAGTTAAGTTTTTATATAATTTCAGTCCCAAATCCACAGATGAATGCATGGAAAGAATAAGTGAGGGACCAGATAAATGGACTACGTTTACAGATGGCTTAATACATGTTAGCTGTAATTAAGCTAAGCACATAAATATTAGTTCATTCCATCTTCATAACCACCTTATGAGATGCTTCTTATTTCTCATATTTTACCTATGAGGAAACTGGGCCCTATCTACACAGGACTGGCAGAGCTGTCTCCCTATAGCTAAAGTTAATGAAAAGACAAGTGAGAAAACTTTGGAAAATAATTTGGCATCCCCATCTAGTAAAACTGAAGATATGAATGAGGTTTATGCCAGCAATTCCAGGACCAACAGATAGGTGCACCCAAACGAAGTGTACAAAAATGTCCTTAGCGGTATTGTCAAATATGAGAGACATCCCAAACCCCCTCAACAGGCCAATGGATAATTTCTGGATAGTTGTACCATGGAATATCACACATCAACAGAGATGATCAACCTTGAACTACACACAGATTGAATAAATCACAAAAATATAACATAGAGTAGAGGGCCAGGCATAAAAGAGTACTTCTTACATGATCCCATTGACAAGAAATACAGGCAAAACTAAGTAATATGGTCAAAAGAATAAAAAAAGGAAGCTTGAGATTCTCACCAAAGGCAGGGTAGGGTTTGCCATCAAGGTGGGGTGAAAGGCTGTGACGGGAAGGGGCCTGCAAAGGCTTGGGGAGTACTATTCCTGTTCTAGTTTCACTCAGGGTGGTGGCAACATGGGTGTTCACCTTGGAATTATTTGTTGGGCGGTACACATAAGTATTTTATTTTGCAATAAAATATTTGAAAACTACAAAAAAAATAAGGCTTATCTTATAGTAGGACTCCAGAAAATCATCTCCCAGTCTACAGGTGAACATTTAAGGATGGAACAGAATGAAACTCAGCAGAACAATGTGCTGATTCTAGGCCTTGAGCAGTGACCAGAGGATGGGTCTTCCCTGTCCAGGGCAGAAAGCATTGTCAACACAGGACTCAGTGGTCCCAGATCCTGGGCTCAGTGTTTATGTTTACTTTATTTTTTTAAATATATTTTTTATTGATTTCAGAGAGGAAGGGAGAGAGAGAGAATGATAGAAACATCAAAGATGAGAGAGAATCATTGATCAGCTGCTTTCTGCACACCCCACACTGGGGATTGAGCCTGCAACCCCTCCCTCTGTGGCCAGGTACCACAGTGTTCCAGAGGAGAGCATGTTGCTGGCTGCTCCCAGTAAATGTATGGAGGTTCTTTCAGGAGTGTCTACCACATTTCAGGGAGAGCCTAATTTGAGTGTCTCAATTGTATCTATAATTCTACCCCTAAAGTCATTTTATACATCTTTCCAAGGATTCAAAAATAAAACTCTTGCCTGATGGAGGCAGTAAAAAAGATTTTCAGAGAAAAAAAATCTTCAAATACTATTTTTGAAAAACTGCACACACCTTTCTTCCTTTTCTTTCTCCATCTTCGCTAGAGACCTTTGAGTTATGAAGTGCACTTAACACCATTAATTGCCATGGAAACTACAGAATCTTCTGCAGAATATGGTCTTTTTCTGCACAGGTTTCTTCCCTCCTTTCAACAAAGACTTTGAATAATGGGCTGTTTTTGTTCCTTTTGTGGGAAGACAAGTTTCTCCTCCCCCTCCCCATGCCTTTTGAATTGTTACTTCCCATGGCCGGGGCTCTGATAGTGGGAGCCTGTAACCAGGTTTCTAGGAAGCTGGGAAAGAGGAAGAATTTGAATTGCAGCTCTGCTGATGCTACCTGTGGGGTCCAGGTGTCCTCACCTGTGCTTCAGCAATGATCTGCTCTTCACCAATTTTATTCAGCATCATTAATAACAACCCTAGTAGCATGCAGTAACAATTGTTAATAACAATTCCCATTTACTTGGGTGCTTACATCAATAACAATTGTATTGACTATCTGCAGGGAGTATTGTGAGTGCACTGTATGTGTTAGCTGATTTTATCCTCAAGGAATCATATAAATATTAATATTGTCCCCATTTTACAGATGAGGAAACTGAAGCACGGAGAGATTACTTCTCCTGCCCATAGGCACAGAGCAAATAAATAGGCGAGCCAAGATCTGAACATGGATCTCTCTAATTCCATACCTAGTCCATGCATTTTCTACCATGGGTCTAGTGTGCCTTTTGAAAGAAAAGACAGTGTAACCCTCAGCAAGTAACTAAATCATTAATGAAGTGATTGAATCCTTAATATTTATTAAGCCCTACTATGTGCCAGGCACAGTACTGGATCTTGTTTAGAATTTATCTACCCAGCAAACTCAGCTATCTGAAACTCTTCTGAGAAACAAGAATTATGCAGGGGAGCCTGGCCGGCGTGGTTTCAGTGGTTGAGCTTCAACCGATGCATCAAAAGGTGACAGGTTCAATGCCTGGGTTGCCAGCTTGATCCCCAGAATGGGTTGTGCAGGAGGCAGCGGATGGGTGTTTCTCCCTCATCGATGTTTCTATCTCTTTCTCCCACTCCCTTCCTCTCTCTAAAGTCAATAAAAATATATTTTAAAAAAGCTTATGAGCCACCCAGACATAACATTCACTCATTTTATTTATTTGAAAAATACTCCCTCACTTTCTTTACTTTCTCTACACACAATGTTAATAAGTTAGTCATATAAAATCAGAGATTTGGGTTTGAATTCCAGACCTGTCACTCCCCAGCTGTGGGGTAGTTTACTTAACTTCTCCAAGATGGTTTCCTATATTTAAAACAGAAGTTATCTCAGGAGGTGGTTTTGAAGATTAAACCAGAAAATATGTAAAGTGACTATTTCAGTAACTGACACCTAGTAGGAGCTGAATATCCAGGTACTAGCAGTAGCTGTGGCTGTATTCTTTCATTACGTAAACACTTACTATGCACCCATGATTCTCAGCGCATTCTCTGTTTGTGCTATGCACTACTTTCCGGCTAAGAAGATGCCTGGGAAGTCAGCTATGAGATCAGTGAGACAGTCCAAGGACAGAATTAGCAGGGTGCCAGGCACGGGGCAGCCACACCATTGGGGCTACCTACCAAGAATACAAGCTAGGAAGTGGTAGAGCTGAATTTGAATGCACGTTTGGTGACTTCCAATCCTGCACCCAGGAATAATTAGATTGGAGGCATTTGCCCCAAATGGGGAATAGAGCCACACATTCCCAAGTCACTGAGGGCCAACCCCACATCATGCACACCTTCTGGCATCTTTCAAAAGTTCTTCAATAACTACCCCTCTTTTCACAGAGGCTGTCTGGCTTCTAGGCATTAAAGAAAGGAGTGGTCCCAGGAAATATTGCCCTCTATCAATCCAACATTAGACACAATTCAACTTCTTAATGACATTTGTGATCATTAGGCCCTGCTTCTAATTGAAAATGAATAATTGAAATTCTAATTATTACAGGAGTCAATAGAAGGCAACTGTAGACAGCAACTTGCTAGGCAAAAGCTTTAATTCTAATCACTTTTTAACTCCAATAAGTTTCTGATTATTCAAGTATTTCTTTTATTTTTTAAAACTTATTTTTTAATTACAGTTGACATACAATATTATATTAGTTTCAAGTATATAACATAATAAGTAGACATTTATGTAGCCTACCAAATGATCACCTGGATAAGTCTAGTACACATCTGGCACCATATATAGTTATTACAATATTATTATTATTTTAAAAGTTGAATTTATTGGGGTGACATTGGTTTGCAAAACCATATAGGTTTCAAGTGTACAACTCTAATAAACATGCATCTCTTTAGGCTAAACTTCTGGGAGGAAGTTTAAAATAAAAGGATCCATTAGTGGGTTATTATTATTTTTTTTTTTTGAGAAGTTACGTATTGATGTCCTGGTTATGGCAATATGATAGACTGAATTTTTGGGCTTCCTTTCCTACACAAAACCATATAGCTATGTGGGACAAAATAAAATGGGAAAAATAAGGAACATATGAACAATGAGTGAAAGAGCTGGAGTGGTAGTGGCACAGAAGCCCATGAAACACAAACATAGACCTCAACAGCTAAGGGTGGGTGCGCTAACACCTATGTGAGGGAAGAAGACACAGCCCCTGGCCACGTGAGTCAGGGAGAGAGCACGAAGCCCTGTAACTCTCCCACAAGGTCCGGGCCTCAGAAGGGTCTCTTCCCTTCACGAATGAGATATCTGCCTATTGAGCTATGGAGGAGGCCAAGAAGCTCATTTTTGCTCAGGACTTTGGATTGGAAATAAAAATTACTATCATGCAAGTACAAAGACCAAATTTATACCACCTTCGTGCTTCAGGAATCCTAAACCAAGAAATTAATGTAAAAGGTTGCCCAGGGCCAGTGAAACCTCTGTGCTACTTAGTCGAATAAGTCTCAAAATAACTCTAGAGATTCTATAAGGGCACCTCCATAACCTGGAATACACAGAAATCCCACTGGAAAAAAAACAAAACCACGTTACCTAAAGATGAGCTTAAAAAAATGTACAAATCACCCAAGAAAACTCTTCACCTATTGGCAACAACCAGGAGGCGTAACACCCTTGAAATACTACTGATAGATTATAATGTATTTAAATGACTAAAAAGATAAACAGATAAAATCATATTAAAAGGAAAAACACTATGAAAAAATATATAGGCCGGTTCAAAAGAGAACCAAATAAAACCTGAGAAATGAAAAAAACAAAACAAAACACAACAGTCATTAAAATTAAAATTCAGAGGCTGAATGAAACAGCAAGTTAAGTATAGCCAAAGAGAGATTTAGTGAACTCAATGATAGGTTTGAGGAAATTTCTCATAGTTTAAGCATAGGTAGAGAGACAGAAAATATTATAGATCTGTTCAAACAGATAGTATCAGAAGATGCAACATACATCTGATAGAAATTTCAAAAGGAGAGAATGGGGAAGAGGGAATATTTGAAGAAATAATAGCTGAGACTATTCCAAAACTGATGAATAGTTAAGACAAAAAAAAAATAACTGTGAAAGTCCTGAGTATTGGTTTTCTTTAGTTTTCTCAAGGAGATCAATCTTTGGGAAGCTGAAGAATTAAGAAAGAAGACAAGTCGATGGATTAAAAGAAGCACAAGACCTGGCATCATTCATGGGGAGAACGGTGCTCTAAGTAATACTACTCTACTGCATCCTAGCATGTCAGCCAGAAAACCAGGGCAACAACTGTGTACCATGAACTCCGTAGAGTGGGAGATTGCATTATTGTTCCTGATTTGTCACCCCTCACCTCATGTCCTTCTTCCTGAACTTTTCAGTACTTCCCAATAAAGACCATGTGAGCTACCTACTGATCCAAGGGGAATGAGAGACTCATGGAGCCAACCTACAAAAGGCAGCCAAATCCAGGTGAGTCCAGTTTATTTTTTATTTATTTATTTTTAAAATCATTTTTAATTTTTATTGATTTCAGAGAGAAAGGGAGAGGAAGAGAGAGATAGAAACATCAATGATGAGAGAGAATCATTGATCAGCTGCATCCTGCACGCCCCCCAAAGGGGATCAAGCTTGCAACCCGGGCATGTGCCCTAACCTGGAATCCAACTGTGACCTCCTGGTTCATAGGTCAATGCTCAACCACTGAGTTGTGCTGGCCGGGCTGGCTAAGACCAGTTTACATCAACTGACACCTAGCTGATGCCCCAGTACATGAGCCAGAATAGATTATTGTTTTAAGTTACTGAGTTTTCAAGTAGCATATCAATGCAGTATGATTGTGGCAAAAGTCACCATGTTATTCAACAGACTGCACAACTCTAAGGTAGGCACTGTGGCGCCCTAAGGAAACTCAGAGGCTCCAAGAAGCAAGAGGTAATGCAACTTGCCCAGTGTCCCACAAGAGTAGGTTCAACACCTGAAGCTTATTCTATCTGTCAAGTCCAAACTTTTACCTTCTACACCAGTGGTCAGCAAACTCATTAGTCAATAGAGCCAAATATCAACAGTACAATGATTGAAATTTCTTTTGAGAGCCAAATTTTTTAAACGTAAACTTCTTCTAATGCCACTTCTTCAAAACAGACTCGCCCAGGCCATGGTATTTTGTGGAAGAGCCACACTCAATGGGCCAAAGAGCTGCATGTGGCTCACAAGCCGTGGTTTGCCGACCACTGTATCTACACCAAACTGCTTTCAACAAAAGTTTGTTGGGTGAATGGATGGGTGAATGACAACCCACCTACTGGGGCCAAAGACAACAGTTGCACTTGCCCAAACTCTCCCTTAGGGCCTGGCCACCTTAAGGCCAGGACAAACTCATCAATGTATCCCAAAAGGCTAATTTACCTTTTATGAGATGTCTGCTACACAAAGAGCTTGCCCCAAAAATGAATCTGCTTCATGCCGGGGTGGGGGTTGGGGATAGGGGAGAGAAAAAAACTGCATGGAGTGGAAATAATCAGTCTGTCAGGGTCCTTGGTAGGCTGATGCTCTTCATGGTCCAGCAGGCAGTGTCAAGGGTGTGATCTCTGGAGGTTCACAATGGGCGGTCCATGAAGCCCTCATCTAAATGGACGGCATGGAGTCCCACAGCTGGTCCGTGTCTTAGAGCCTGGGGCTGAGCAGCTGCTGGAGCAGGGCTGACCGGCGCAGCTTCCCCTCCAAACCACTGGGATGCTAAATAAGTAATTGCCTTGTTCTGCTTGGGCTGGGAATGGGCAGACCCTTCTGAGAGGCTGCAGAGGGTTCCCTGTCCAAGTAGCAGCGGATAAAGATGCTCAGATCTTCATTCCTCCCTGAGATGTACTGTCTCAAAATAAACAGAAATAAAATGGATGATAAAGTTAAAACCCTGGAGATTTGGACCCTGCTTTTGATTCCACAAAACATTTCAAAATTTATTTCTAGTCCAGGAGAAAAAAAAATAGACAAAGGATGTGAACAGTCTATTCAGAGAAGAACAAATAAAAACAGCTAATAAACATATGAAAAGATGTTTGTCCACACTGATAATTAAAGAAATGTAGATAAAAATAACCATGAAACACCACTTTTTTTTCCCATTAGGCTGACAAAAATGGAAAAGCTTGATAATTTCCAGTGTCTACTGCTAGGAAAGGGGTATGCTTATAATACTGTGGATAGGAGCACAGCTGCAATGTTTGCTGGACAATTTGGCAATACCACCAAAATTTAAGTATACACGTATTTTGGAATTGGTCCTATTTTTAGGGATTTACTCTCTAGTTATACCCATCCCAAAATATGCTAAGATAGGCATATCACAAATTCACTAAAGAGTTAGCTATAGTAGCAAAAACCTAGAAATCACTCAGTGTCTACAGACAGAGGATAAGGTTAACGATCGATGGCGCATGCAAGCAATGGAAGAATATGCAGCAGTGAACAAGAGTGAGTTAGTTCTGCAGGGACTGGGAGAGAAACGTCTCAATATGTTGTCCGGGAAAAAACACAAGGTGCAGGCAGTGGGTAATGACTTCTTTGGTGTAAAAAAAAAAAATTTCCTGCAAGAATCAAAGGGAACTCTTTTACAGTGGTTGCCTTTGGGGAAAGGCAGCTAGGAAGCTAAGATGACTTACGTGTTTTGCTTTATCTCCCTGTACTTCTCACCATGCACATCTATATATTTTTTTAAATTAACATTAGTTATCTGGGTAGTGACATCAGAGGCCATTTCTGTTTTTCTTACACACATTCAAAATCTAATGAATGCTACAATATATGTATTATATTATGTGTTAATTCCAATGCATTCAAGTGCCAGGCAGGTGAGGTATGAATGATCCTGCTGAGACGGGAGAGTCACCCACATGAGGGGAAGCAGCCCCGTGTACAGGAAGGGATATGGCAGGGGAGATGAAATCCTTTGCGTGGGTGTTTTTTTTTTTTTTTTTAGAAAGTGGGAGTTGTTCTCTCCTAGGGATAATCAGAAAAGAAGAAACTGGGACTTGGGAATTAGAAAGGAAACAGTGGATGTTAGAGTAGGATAGATTTAAAATATATAGTTTTACTGATTTTTTAGAGAAGGGAGAGAAAGGGAGGGATGGAGGAAGGGAGGAAGAGAGGGAGAGAGAGAAAGCATGAGAAAGAGAGAGAGAGAGAGAAACACAGATAAGAAAAGCATTGATCAGCTGCCTTCTGCACACCCCCTACTGGAGATCAAGCCCTCAACCCAGGCATGTGCCCCAACTAGAATGGAACTGGTGACCTCTCCATGCATGGTATGACATTCAAGTGAACCACACCAGCCAGGGCCAGATATTTTTTTTTTAATATATTTTATTGATTTTTTACAGAGAGGAAGGGAGAGGGATAGAGAGCTAGAAACATCGATGAGAGAGAAACATCGATCAGCTGCCTCCTGCACACCCCCCACTGGGGATGTGCCCGCAACCAAGGTACATGCCCTTGACCGGAATCGAATCCGGGACCCTTCAGTCCGCAGGCCGACGCTCTATCCACTGAGCCAAACCGGTTTCGGCGAGGGCCAGATTTTTTTATGTGAATCCTTGAAAGCTATGACGGGGACAGAAGCAAAGTCTCATAGTCCAGGGAGGGCATAGTGTGTTTCCTAGACAACTGGGATACAGAGGCAGGGGTGCCAGGAGAGCTGTGGGAAGAGCCTACGAAAGGGTTCCCCTGGGCTGAGGAGCATGGGCAGTGGCCCCATGGGTGCCAGGAAAGCTTTAGCCACTGAGGAGGAGCTGGAAATCCTCCTGTAGTCAGGCACATTCAGGAAGAAAACTAAAGATGCCTGCAATTTTTCCATCTCAAGTGTCCAAGTTCATCTTCCCCTAGACTCTAAGCTGAGAAGCACAGGCAACCGCTCTGTCTCCTTTACCATCAGCACCCAGCAATGTGCCCAGCACACAGTCGGACCTGTTTATGGAACAAACTGGATGCTCAGTCTGGCCTCTCATTGTCCTGACACCTTGTTAGTGTCTCACAGAGATCCCTGCAAGATTGCAGCCAGGGATGCAGGTGGGGGCATGTGGAGAAGTTCAAAGAAGTCCTCCTGGGAAGGCTGACCTATTTCACAAGTCAGGTGATAGCTGACCAACCAAGATTCATGTGACTCTATTAGATCACATGTAAAAATAAAATTAGAATTAATTAAAAACTCCAGTGTCCAGTTCCTTACAAACACAGCTTTGATGTACATTCAGCACCTTGAACAGCGGCAATGAGCAAAGAGCAATGTGGTTTCATTGATCCCAACTGCTGGTGGAAGGAGATAAGGTGGATAAAAGAAATCCACAGATAATCAAAATTAAAAAATCCTTTATTCTTTCTTTCCATTTCAACTTTGTCCCTGACACACTCTTGTGAGGACCCATAAGAAGTGCTCAGACTTGTTTAATCTTTTCTTCTGTCCTTTTTCTATAGAAGTTGAGGTGTTAAAAAGCGAAGGGAAGGAAGTGGCCTTCACTGAGAGCCTACTGTGTGCCAGGCCAGGGCTGGACAGGATATTCTGTTTACCCCTCCTTTCTCTACACTATGTTGTGCCCCAGGAGGCTGACCTTTCTGTGGTATTACTAATAATATTCCTTTCCCTCTGGCTCCTGGTTGGATTTAGCCGTAGGAGGTGCACGTCTCAGAGGGCAGGAGAGAAGAGAGGATGGTATTTACTCCCCCACCCCTCCTGCTGGACTCTGAGTTGGCGGTGGTTTCTTCCTTCTTCTTAAAGCCATGGCCCCGGTCTAGCACACTCTCCTGCAGATACAGCTCCCACCCCTGCCCTTTTGACCTTCATTCAAATTCCCTCAATGACCACGTTTTGTGTGCCATCAGTTCTCTGCACTTACCACATACGGCCCCATTTACTGGCCTCATTTTTCAGAGGAATAAGGTTCCTCAGAGAGCTGGACACATGACCAAGGTCACTGATTTGCCTATGGTCACAACTCTAGGAATTGGAAGAACCTGAATCTCATGCCAGGACTGTCCAACCCTAAAGTTTTGATATCTGACAATGTGATTATATCACTGAGAAACAAATCAGTGAGTATTTGCAAAACAGCGACAATTGCAAAAGAATCATTTACAAGTTTTTACTGAGAGTTGAAAGGATGAGAAGGCCAGGTTTTTGACCCTGTCTATGATAGATGTGTCTGGAACTGGTAGGAATCTTGTCCTTTACCCATTACTTTGTCTCATGGATTCCAACTCCTAAAGGTCTTGTTCCTGGACTTGGAGCCTCACACTGGCCTCCTTTAGATTTCATGGTGTCCATTGGGCTATCAGACTTTCTGAGGATGGGGCTTGGGGGTGAGAAGGAAGCTCAGTTAGGTAACTAATCAATTCTCTCTGCCTTCAGTCATCCATCTATGTCATCATAGGGGACTGTTCCAGGCCCTGTGGGGTTGCCATGTTGCCTGAAACATAGTAAGATACCTAGACATACCAACAACTGATTGCTGTGGGATAGGATCTGTACACGATGTAGTGTAAGGAGAACAGAGGTCACTCCTCTAGCCAGGATCAGTGGCAAAGTCTTTCTGGGGAAAGCAATCCCCAAGATGTATTTTAAAGGACGAGTAGGAATTAGTGTGATGGGGGTATGGGAGGCAGGGCAGGGAGGCAGGCAGGGATGCCAGGAGTTCAGCGTTTCCGAGCACAGGACATACCCATGTGGGAGGAGCTGGGCTGGAAAGGCACAGAAGGACAGTCACGGTGGATGTTGTTCAGTGTACTAAGGAATGAGGTATAAGTTATAAGACTTGGGCCTAGGGTCTATGGCAGCCCAGAAGCAAGCCTCAAGAACTGGGTGCTATCTGCCAAAGAGCATCATGCCTTCTTAAAGAACGTATTTAAAATGTTTCCAAACCTATTCAGAAGTAACAAGAACATTTCGATGAATCCCTATAAACCTATGGCGCAGGATGCTGTTCCTTAATCTTCTCTGGTTTCTAGTCAGGATTGGACTGAGGTCCTGAGCTCACCACATCTGCAGGTGTCAAGGTCCTCAGTTGGAAGTGGGAGGAACCAAGGGACAGGAGGCAGAACACCAGCCAGGGGTGCTCCTGCAGCCTGATGGCAACCATGCCCAGCAAACACTGGGCTACTTGCTTCTGTCACCTGCACCTCACAAGGATAGCAGGTGAGGAGCACACACACAGCTAATGCAATAGGAGTAATGCACGAGGAAAGGTGGCACATGGCTTTGGAAAAAGAGCTGCCAGACCATCTGCCAGGCAGGCAGAGCCTCCCCATAGAGACTTCTGGAATAAAAGAGAATATACAGGCTCCCAGAGCAGGTCATGCAGAGTCTCCACCTGACCATTACACTGCATGCTCTGTTCAGGAGGGAAAACTTCAAACTCAACTTGAGACCAAAGAGTATCCCGACTCCACAAATGCTGTCATTAAGAATCATCACAGATAATGTGCTTTTAATTAGAAGGGTTGAGATATTGGCAACTGTTCAAAAGGCCTGCCATCTGAGATTCCGCCAGCATCGTGGGTGCAGGCAGCGTGCATAATGAGAGCCCGCTCAGGTGGAAGACCGCGAGCCTTCTCCCTGAAAACACCTGGGAGGTGCCGGGAATCTCCATTCATGGCACAGACTGAGTGGGATGGAAAATTTGGTAACATCCCATTTGAATTAATGAGGAGGAGGAGAGGTTTGGTGGCTTGTTATGTGCCGAGGTGGAAACAGTTTTGGAGTCAGACATACAGGCCTCTCTACCATGTGGTGATGGCGAGACCATGGTCATGATGCATAACCTTCCTTGATTTCCTCATGTGTCAAATGCAGACAGCGGTACACACACACACACACACACACACACACACACACACACACCCACACACCCGCCGCAAGGGCTATGGGAAGGATGAAAGGATGAAATTACCCGATGTACCTCCATACCAGTATGAGTGGCCTAATACAAATGGGGTGCTGGGAAAAGCATTCACTTCCTTACATTTTCCTGCCTCCCCAGGCTAGTGGGCAGCAGTGCCTACATTCAAACCCAAGTCTTTGCAAAACCAAAGGTTAACTCCCGTTCACAGCTCTACACAACCTCTAATCTTGGGCTGGTGACGACCAGGACAGAGCTTTATTCCACAAGGGTCAAGTTTGCAGTAAGCACAAGTGGCCTGGGCTTGTCAAACACCAGGCTTCCAATGTGAGGCGTTTCCTGCCTGTATCTCTAAATCCTATCAGCCTCCCGCACCAGGGAATCTTTGCTGGCAGTGACTCCATTAAATACCAATAGATGGCCGGGCTGTGGCGCACATGGCCTAATCCTCATTGGCCAATGGAGCCAGGGGCTTAGGCAGATGCAGTTATTTCAAACATACAGATCCAGGGAAAGCTGCTTGTCATTTTTAAGCAAGTGTCCCCCATCAGCTCCCCAGCTGCTAGAATGACAGGTCTGTCACTTATTTGTGTGAGCTGCCTACTGCTCACATGAATCATCTTCCCGCTCATCTGATCTGAAACATGCCCAAGATGAGCAATCTGAAGCTGAGTTTTAGTTCTGGCTCTACCACCCATGAGATGTGTGGCCAGGGATAGTTCCAATACTTCTCTGTCCCATTGCAAATGGCTATGATCAAACTTATTTGGTCTCCAAATATAGACTATCTAGTGAAGCTTTGAGCTCAGTCCTGGCAAAATGAGTACTATTCATTTCCTGGCTTGAGTGAGCTCATAGTTCTTAAAGGAGTGGGAGGGTGTTCCTAGGACAGACATAGGATTGTGAGGGCACTGCTTAGCCCAAAGGAGGGTTTGGTCAGTTATGTACCTGCCCAGACAACATTGCACAGGTTGGCTGAAGATTGAGTAAGATATAGGACATAAAGTGTAGAGTACTATACAAAGGTAAACTCATATTCATTCATTCATTCATTCATTCATTCATTCATTCATTCATCTATTCATCCATCTACCCATTCATATGCTCTTTCATTCATCTATTCACCCAATTTGACAACAAATATTTAGTGTCTACTATGCACCAAGCAATAGGAATTGCAGTGAACAGAATAGATGAAAATCCTTGCATTCCTAGAATTTACATTCTCATGAAATCTACCTATTTACCCATCCATCCCACCCATCCATCCATCATCCATCCATCCATCCATCCATCCATCCATGTCTCTTCCTATCTATGCATCCATCCATCCATCACTATTCCTATATCCATTATTTCAATCACTAAGTTTCCATCAAACACCGACTATGTACTCAGCATGGCACTGGCCACTGGGAAGAAATTGAAAACAAACAAGAACTGTCCTTAGTTGTCATGCACTGTAGTTACCCAGGTAAGATCCATAGCTCTGTGCAATCTCTATGGTCACTTCCTGGGTACACCAGTTACACACCCTTGTGATACAGGAAATGGTTAAGAATAAGATTAATGAGACAGGCTGAGTGCTACCAATTGGAGGACAGTGGGTGACTAGGAGGCAGGGGCTTTATATGGAGGGTTGTGAATTTTGTGTAGACTGAACAAATATTGTGTCTCCTATAGTCGTACAACTGTTTCTTGAGAGAGTATATATTGTGACAAATAAAAATATAATTTAATTAAGAATATCATTGAATGGGTAGTAACTTTCAATCATCATATAACATCAAGGTAGGGACGTGGGTAAGGTGAATGAGGCACCAAGGATGAAAAATTTAAGGAGCTACTCACTCTCAAGTGCCTACTCTATACTTGCACAACCCTGATAGTGAGTGCCTCCTTAAATGTTGCTCCTGGTGCCTCACTTACATCTCAACATCATATATAGGCAATATAATAGGAGCAGCCCTTTAATGAACACATTCGTTGCACCTGGCAATGTGCTTAGCTTTTACAATACCTGGCAATGATCTTACTTAGCTCTTACAATAAACTTACAAAATTAGATATGATTAGCCCCATTTCACAGAAGAGTAAAGTGAGGCTACTGAAAGTATATGATTTATAAGGTTGTAGAATCATGAAACCCATGGAATCCAGATCTGCCTGTTTTGGGCCAGAGAGCCCCTCAAGGTGGGCCCTGTGACTTGTCCTCCTTGTGATCTGTATGCAGCCAGTGCCTCCGGTAGCTGACACGTGATTGTGGAATCAGTGACTTACCATTTGCTTTAATGTAGCTCCTTTCTTCTTCCCTAGATAACTCATCTCCTGGTGCTAGCTCAAGGCTCTCCCAGGCTGCCCTTCCCCTGTTATCACCAGAGGGTCCCTCCCTCTCTCCCTGAGCCCCCTGCTTCTCTACACAGAGGGGCCTGAGGCTCCTCTCTGGACCCAATCTCAGATAATGCCCAGTCTTCCCCTGAGCCATTTCATTCCTTTCTCAGAAGCTCCTGATCCAAGGGACCACTGGGCTATAAAAACGATGTTTTTTGAGCCTGGCATTTCTACTTCTTCAAAGAGAAAAAGGAAAGGGAGAAAATGAAGCCACTTTTAAGAGCGCAGCTAAGTAGTCTGTAATCACCTGGGCTCTCAGCTGTCTGTACTGAACGACAGTTTGCCTGAGGCACAGGGGCCAGTGTTCCTATTTGGCTTGACCTGCCAGGTGTCAAGAGGGAGGCTGTCTAGTGGGTAATTACTGACATGAGCCATGCAGACTGGACCTGTGAGTGGGAAATTCCATGGTCAATAATACCTCTCCCTCTGCTGAACCCTATGCCCAACATCTCCCTGCCTTGAGCCTGAGCGTAATGCCACACTTGGCAATGGGCCTCTCTGCAAGGGAGCGGAGCTTCCTGGAGCTGCTGGGAGGGGACCTGGGAGAGCTGCCTTCATGTTTTGGGGTGGAGGAAGCTGTGGAATTCCACCTCACAAACCTGCACCAAGATTTGTGTCCAGGTCTGTGGAACAGACATTAATTAGGCACCAACTGTGTTCCTGGCTTAAACTGAGGCCTGTTCGCATATGTTTCTTCATTGAATGATCATCCCACAATCCCATGAAGTACTAGGGCAAATGGGTCAGGCTTTCTTCTTGGGGTGATGAAAATGTCCTAAAATTCATTGTGGTGATGGCTTCACAATACTGTGAATCTTCTAAAAGCCACTGAACTGTACATGATATGCTTTGTGAATTATATTTCAATAAAGGGGAGATGGAGAGAGAGCAAGAGTGAGAGCAAGAAAGAGAGAGAGAGGAAATTATGTATCACTAAGAGGAAATTATTTAAATCCATATTTTCTAACTCAAGGTCTGAATCAGTTACTAAATAAAATGTAGTTTGCTCTCATTTATTTTCTAATAGGGGAGATAAGCCAAATACTAAAATTATTGAAAATGTGAGAAGGAAAGGGTGAGTGCTCTATGGGAGATTTCAGCAGGAGCACCAAGTTAGTCAGAAACAGTGCATGCAGACCATGGATTCAAGGTTTGCTATGTTGCTCTGTGAATGCAAACCTCTTGCCTCAATTTCCCCATAGTGCACATGTCAGATCACAGGCCCAGCTGTGGACAGGGGGCAAATCATACTCATCCGGCCCTGACACAATCATAGGGCTTGTACTGTGCCAGATACTCTTCTACAGGCTTGGGATATCACAACTTATTTATTCCTCCCATTTAGGCTTGAAGGTCAGAGAAATGAAGTTGTCACCCAAGGTCATAGAGTAAGTGAGTGGCAGAGTTGGGATCCCAGCCCTGGCTGTCGGGCTTGAGTTAACACTCACAGACTCTACACTCTGTGTCTAACGAGTTCCCTTGGGTCCTGTCTCACTACCTCTGACTCTGCTCTGTGCCATCCTTCTCGGAGACCTACATTCTGTAAGGATGCTGGGGTTTGAGTTAGCCTCGTGCTGAGTGGCCAGGTTACACAGTAGGAAGGAATGTGGACTAAGTATGAAACACAGGGGAGGAAAGGCCCTGGCCTGGGAACTGGTGGCCTGGGACTGGAGGGCCACTGAGTCCCAGTGTTTCTTGCTTCTCTTTGGGCCTCAGGTTCACCATCTACAAAATAAAAGGGTTGAAGAGGTGACCTTGAAGCTGCCTTTTCCCTAAAGCCTTAAGATTCTCAGCCTAAGGGCAGGTCCACCATCCTGCTCACTGTCTCAAGGCTGCACTGTGGCCTTGAACATTGGGTGCATGCGGGTCCTCCCTGTGACCTTCATGATTCTCAGCATCCAAGGAAGCCCCCTGACCACACAGCATTGGGACTGTGTTCCCTAGTAACCTTGTGCATACTTAACTCCATCTCCACTTTCTCCCTGCCTACCCAGGAAATGGCCACACCCCCCTTAATATCACTCTGTTCGTATCCACAGTGCTTGGCTCACAGTAGGTACCAAATCATTAATGAATGAATAAATGCATGCCTCTAATAAACTTTATCAGAAGGCTACACTGACTGTTTACTTGTCTGTCTTCTTCAAAGAGCTATGATTTCACCAACGCCTCTGATGTTTATGCTAGGCTCTGTTCTGGATACATTCATAATAAGATAATTGAGATTAAGTGTTCTAAAAGGCACAGTAGAATGAAATATGACTTTGGAGCTGACTCAGAAAATAAGGGATCCCCAGTGGGGGAAGCCGCAGGACACACGGCCGATACTAACAAGCCCGGACAGGGAGACTAAAAGAGCTGGACACATGACCGAGGTCACAGGAGTCTGCACACCAGAGCTACCACAGCACCTGGAGGAGGGGTCTGTTCACAACCCTCTCATCAGGCCTTGGCTGCGTTCAGACTGAGGTGATTTAAACCACTCACTATCCTGTTTGGCTGGATCTGAAACTCTCTAGACCAGTGCTGTCTGATAGAACTTCTGGGGTGACAGAATGATCTACGAGCCCAAGCTGTCCAACATGGAGCTAGTCACATGTAAAATTAAACACTTGAACTGCAGCGCATGTCAAATTTTAAATTTTATTTTACTTGAACTCATTGAAGTTTAAGTAGCCAATGTGGTTACCGCATTGGACAGCACTGGCCTCGACCTATAATACACACAGCGTTTCTGAATAAGCCCAACCTTACTTCAAGACCATGTGGCTCTGATTCCCCAGCACACAGCAGGCGGGGCATGTGATGGCTGCTGGCGGCGATGTCAGTCGCGTGGCTCCCGCCATGCCCCATCTCCAGCTCTGGCATCGGAAACCTGGCTCTGCTCTCAGTTCTGCCTCAGACAAGCTATGGACCTTGGACATGTAGTAGGTACTGTAAGCCTCCACTTCTTCATCTTGCAACTTCATAGGGTTATTAGAGGAATACATAAAGGGAACCATGTAGAAAATTTACTTGGCATGTAATGGGCACTCAACAAACACTGGTGCCCTGCTAGGATCCCTCCCTCCACCCAGCTCCTCACCCCTCTTTGTTACTCGGATGGGCGCCATCACCTATTGGAATTCACATACTCTCAACCATCTGAGGGTCCCTCCCTATTCCCACCTGCCCTTCCCTCTTGGCCTGGCTTGTGTCAGAACCCCTAGCCCAGCCTATCCTCAGCTCCCCTTGAGCCCCATCCCAGTGACCCAGGAATGGCTCTTCCTGCTCTCCACTGGGCCCGGGGACAGGTGGGAAATACACAGCTTGAGAGCTGTGGGCACCATGGGTCACGGTGGCTCACACATTTGCTTGAATATATATATATTTTTTTAGGAGGAAGGATACTATGGGTTTTGGAATGAAACTGTTTAAAAACACAGATCTTGACAAAATAAAGGCCAGTGCCTTCTTCCTCTATAGCCTCTCCAATTTCTTCCCCGGCCCCCAGAGGTAAACACTGGGGCAGGCCCCTGAGCCCCTCCAGAGAAGGATGTCATGCTGCCAACATTCGGTTTCTTATAACCTCTGGACGGATGCAAGCAAGTCATTTGCCTGGTCCGTGGAGACTCCGAAGGGGCCTGTGGAGGAAAGTGAGGTCACAGCCCAGCAAAGTTTGTCTTATCATGTGAGAAACAGCCTTCAGGATAGATGGCCTTTTCTTGAGGCAGAGATGGTGTGAAGGGAGAAAAGAGCCTCCCAGCAGGAACCGGAAGTTATGATGGTTTGTGCGTCAGTGCCCGCATGGGCCAGGCACCAGGCTTGCATCTTTGTAGACAAAATGGGGCCCAGCTCTGCACTGGGCAAGGTAAAGTCTTGGGGGCTCAGTGTTCTCACCCATACAATGGACGCAGTATTGAGGCCTGCCTCATGGCACTGCTAAGAGAGAACACGGAGAGGCTGTGGAGCGGGAAAGTGCTGTGTGGCACAGTTTACTGGCGGTTTCCCTTGTCCTTCCATGAGCTTTATTCGCGGAGACCAGCCACGGATCTGACACTCCAATCTGGACCTTTCTTTGAAAATTACCAGATTCCACAGAAAACATCTGGCTTGGGGCAGGGAGCCCCCAAGGAAGTGGACGCCAGCCCTGACGATTAAATGAAGACTACCCCTGGCTAGAACTGAAAACAAATTTTTATAAGTGTAAACTGCTCCTTTCCTCCATTTCCTCCAATGCTTTGAAGATCGATCCCTTTCCTGGCCCCATTTCCTCACTACAGCAAAAAGAGAAGCTTCGGACTTAAGATCTCAAGATGTAACTCTGAAAACAATTTGAAAAGGAATGTGTAACACAGCAAGTGGTAGATCTTCATGGAAAAACAGCTGGGTGTATTAGGTAGAAAGAGAGAGAGACTTAGATTCAAATTCCAGCTAAGTCCTAGGCTGGCTGTGTGAGCTGGACCAAGTTACTTGACATCTCTGCATCTTTTAAGTAGCTTAGCCATAAAATAAGAAAAATGATAACTACAGTGAAGGGTATTTAAAAATATATATATATATATATATATATTGATTTCAGGGAGGAAGGGAGAGAGAGAGATAGCCCAACATCAATGCTGAGAGAAAATCATTGATCAGCTGCCTTCTGCATGCTACACACTGGGAATCAAGCCGGCAACCTGGGCATATGCCCTGACCAGGAATGGAATCATGGCCTCCCGGTTCATAGGTCGACACTCAACCATAGAGCCACGCTGGCCAGGCGAGGGAAGGGTATTTTTGAGGAAAACCTGGGGTGATACATCAAGTGGCTAATATAGAAGCTGCTTAATAAATACTCACTGAGTTGAGTTGAAGTGCATGCTAATCCTCGCTCCTCCCTCCCCAACATCTTTGGGGAAAGCTCAGCTTATCTAGCTCACCCTGCCCTGCCCGCCCACCATAACATTCCTTTCCAATGGACTCAGTGATGAGAGGAAGACAGAAAGGATTTGGCCAGAAGGCCGACCTCATTAACTCCCACGTCTCTCCATCTGCTATCTATCAGGAGCCCCTTGCAAGAAGGCAGGTGACCGATAAAAGTCCTCCTGTTTCCCTGCGTCTCTGGGCCAGTGAGTGACAGCACGAAGCCGTCCACCACAGTGGGCCCCATCAGGGCTCGGCTCCGGCCTTGTGATTCGTAGCTACAGCAGGATTTTTTTCTGGGCTCAGGAAAAGCAAGCTGAAGTTCACAGCCAACTTGGAGGCAGCAGCCAGGTCTAGCTGGCCCCCTCCGTAGATCAAGAGAGAGTCTGGGAACCAACAAAAGACGCAACAAACCCGGCAGAGTAAGGTCATTATTCACAGCCCAGGGAACTCCAATGTAAACGAGTTGCCTTATTGCCCAAGGGCATTGATTTAGAAACCCAAGCTCTGCAGTAGAGTTTTTCAGGAACATGCAGTTTGCAGCAAGTATGGAACAAGGAGCCCATGTGGATGGTAAATGCTCAACAAATGTGAAATGTTGTTACTACTCCAGTCGTATTCTTGCTGTTGGTAGGACACATGCTTGGCTCTGAGTTTCCCAGCAGCAAACACGATCAGTTTCAGCATTCCCAGTGTCTGCAGGTGTATGCACAGCACTAGCCCCATGCGACAATTACTGGTATTGAAACCCGAGAGAAACATCTCTCACAGGTCCTCAAAGGATGGGCACTGCGGAGTCTGAATAAAAAAAGCTGTTTGGAATATCCCTACAGGAAAACGCAGGGCCAGCTTCCTCAAGTTTATTGTCGCCTTTTCGTGTCAGTATCTGACTGCAGAGTACCTGTGCTGCCCTTCTCCCTGAGGTGCCAGGACCACGCTAAAACATGGCTGGGATGGCTACCTCCCACCCCAAGCCACTGGCGCCCAGCATCCACCATTTGGCTTTCCTGTGTTGTCAGTAAAGGAATGAGAGTATTCTATTGAACCATTCAGTCACATAAGCCTCATTACCATTAAAGAAGAGAAAGTAAGCTTTATTTATGCAATTATAAGACATTTAAAAAACAAAGGCATTATTACTAATACTTGAGCCTGGCAATTTTCCCAGAGTGGTGAACTGACAAGGGCTTTGTTCTTGAAGAGGCAACACAGCGCTTCCAGACTCTTGCCCCTGCTCCAAGCAGGACGCCTCCTGAATATTCAGGAAGGTTCTGAGGGCCCCTCTGCCGCAGTGCTGTTTGGGGAAAACAGCAGTGGAGTGGGAGTTAGGAGGCTGCAGACTTTGTGACCCTCGCCAAAACAAACAGCCAAGGATGTTAGAAACAACTAAAATCGACAGTAGAGCTTTTAAATAATACTTGATCTCCATCCCCATGTCAGACCAACTGAATCAAAGTCTCTGAGGGTGGGGCCTAAGAAATGGTATGTTTAAAAAGTGCTCCTGCCCTGGCCAGTGTTTCTCAGTGGTTAGAGCATCGACTCGCAGACTGAAGGGTCTAGGGTTTGATTCCTGGTCAAGGGCACGTGGTGGCTGGGTTGCAGGTTTGATCCCAGTCCCAGACATCAATGGAAGAAATATCCTTGGGTGAAGATTAACAACAACAAAAATGTGCTCCAGATTCTAGAACATAAGCAGGAATTGCCAACCATGACACAGTTGCTCTCTAGGTCCATTCTACCTTTTGTCTTATCAACACATGGGATTTCTTGGAGAATTCTGATCCAGCGTTCTCAAACTCACCTCTGCAGCGGGCCCAAAGGTAACCTAAGGAGTGAAGTGGGCCAGGTATGGGGCAGAGTTACTAAACTGTCTTGAGACTAAGCACAGCACCTGCCAGGCTATATTGTTTTTAAGAGACTGAGGAAAATATAAATGGCCAGATCCAAAGCATCTGCCAGCCACACATCGGTGGCAGGCCCCAGCTTGAGACCCCTAATGAACAGCAGATTCCAGGCCCTCACAGATGGCTAGCCCCTGGCCTGTAACGCATGACACTTGCCCATGACATACACCATTTCTCTTTTGATTCCTCATCAGAAGTCACAGGCACAGGGTGGGCATTCAATAAAGGCTGTATGGAGGAATGAATGGGGGACAGATAAGCATGAGCAGGGAATGGGTAAACCCCAAACATCCCAATTTCACACTGTGTAATGAAAAGTTCAGGAGTCTAGCCTGACTGTCCAAAACAGTAGCCACTGTCCACATGTGGCTATTGAGCCCTTGAAATGCGGCTGGTCCAAATTGATGTGTGCTGTGAGAGTGAAATACACACCACATTTCAAGGAAGGAGCGAGAAAACAATTTAAATTTTTCATGAATACATTTTATATTAATTAAATGGTATAAGTATATATTTTGAATATATTGTGTTAAATAGAATATATTACTAAAATTAATTTCACCTGTATCGTTTCATTTTCTACTTGAGATTTTTAAATATTATATTTCCTATTGGAAAGTGAGCACTGAGCTATTATACTTCCTTTTTCCTTTCATGTATGTAGCTGTGTTTTCCTTGTGATTTTTTTTCAAGATCATTCTCCAATAAAAGCTATTCTCCTCTCTTCCCCTCTCCTCTTCATCTTCTAGTATAATGATATCATGAGACATGGAGAGGGAGTAGGGATTGAGATAAAAAATTACTTTTCCTTCAGGCCTTGAAAGATATACTGTCTATTCTCATCTCTGACCCTCTGCTCAGGGTGTTCCTTGTAAATGACCAGAGCCACTATCTCAGCTCCCTCCCCCCAAATTTCCTCTGTCTGGATGCCCTTCTCATTCGCCACTCAGGGAACTCTTACTCATCCTTCAAGTCCCAGGTCAAATGCTGCCTCCTCTGTGAAGCCCTCCCTGGTCCACCTGCTGGAGTCAGGAGTACCTCTTTGCCTCTCCCAGTGCTCAAATCATACTGTGATTGCAATACTTCTCCAGGGTATGCGTGTGATCTTTTGACCAGTTGGTCTCTTTCACGAGTCTCTTTGAGCACAGGGCTGATCAACTCTTCTCTGTGCTGCCAAGGCCTGACTGAGGATCTGACATGCTCAGTAAATGCTGGATGAATGGATGGATAGATTTCTCCACCAAAAAGAAGTGTCTTTATTCATTATTTCCTCTCCTCAACAAACACTTCCTGAGCACCTACTATGTATCAAGCATACCAAGCACAGTCTAGGCAGTGAGCAAAGCAGACAAAAAGGTTGCTCTCAGGGGCTTCTATGCTAGTGCTGGAAAGTGCCTTGCATGGTCCTGATGCCCGGATGTTTAATAAATATTCACAAACGTTGCTGCTGGAGAAGAGGAATAGTGGGGGCAGGGAAGGAAGAGAGGTAAGCTCCTGAGCCCCAGAAGCCCATCCTTCTGGAAGGCACAGGCTTTCTCTTTGCTGCTGGTCTCACCAGGGACTTCCTTAACAGAGTCGTTACAACCCTTGGTGCACATTGCATGCTAAAGGCTTTAGGAGGTGCAATAACAGTGTGACAGCAGGTATTTATTGGTTCTGATAGAGACAGAGGAGGCTCTGAATTGACCAAAGCTCGGCTTTCACTTTTCTTACAGGCAGAGCAGAAGTGACCAAGGAGATTGGTAAGACTTTCAGAATCACCTAGAAAGAGTAACCATCAAAAAAAAAAAGTTGACACCATTGCATTCCTTAAACAAGGGCTCTCTGACCCTCAGTAGCACTGAGTTTTGTGGGAGATACATAGATTATGAGATACAAACCAGGTGGGACAAAGGCCACCATCACATCTTGTGGAGTGACAAGCTCAGCCCACACAGAACCAGCTCTGCTCTCCAATCTCAGAGAATGACTCCACCATCCACATAGGCACTACAGCCAGAAACCAGAACGAAACCTTGTTGCCTTTTCACCATCCACATGTGGTCAGGCACAGAATCTTGTCAGTTATTGAACCCTGTCCGCTACTGAACCTTGTCAGTTATTGACTCTTGTCAGCTCTTCTTCCTACACATGTCTCTCCATCCACACTGCCAGCGCCAGCGTCCAGCCCACCTCCATCATGCACCTGGGCTATTACGAAGCCTCTCTGATCTCCATGGGACATAGTTCCTACCTCACCCCACTCCAATGTTCTGCAGAGGCCACCCACCCTGTTCAAATCCAAAGATGAATGTCCTCACATGAGAAGAATGTCAGAAAGCCCTCACTGTGCAGCCCCCATTCCTAATTCTGAGGGTTGTTAGGAGGAAGGCTGATGCTGGGTAAGCTATCTAGAAGGGTGGAGTATCAGGGAATAAGTCTTGGAGTCAGGATACCCTTCTCATTTGCCACTGGTTTCAAATCTCTAATCTGTCATTCCCTTGTTTTGTTATCAAAGACAAATTGGCCAGGATCTTTGGTTCGAATTAGGTCACATCAACTGTATAAAGAGATAATCATACTTAGCTTCATAGTATAGACTCTCATTGCCTATGTACTATATACTACTGAGAATACAGAATATAAGCCATGTACAGCACTCAGCCTAGTACTTAGCACAAGTTCTCAAATGGGAGTTAGCCAGAAAGATTATCTGCAGATAGTAAGTCTTTGTCTCCTTAGGGAAGACTGTCATTCATATAGAATCCCCGTCCTGTTCCGGATGAAACACTGCATTATATCTGAAAGCTCCAGAGCCTGTATAACCATCCCCAAAATCAATCACATTTGTGACTGAGCTGAGGTCATCGAACTCCTTCTAGTGGGACCAACATGGAAGATCCTTTCTAGTCCCATCATGTGAGTGCCAGAAATCGCAGCATTTTTAGGCTTTGAGCTTCTTTTTTATTTATTTTTTCATTCTTTTTTTTCTTTATTGATTTTTAGAGAGTGAGGAAGGGAGAGGGAGAAATGGAGAAATATGCCTGCAACCCGGGCATGTGCTCTGACCAGGAATCTAACCAGCGACCTTTTGGTTCACAGGACAATACCCAATCAATGAAGCCACACTGGCCAGGGAAGCTTTGAGCTTCTTAACATCAATGAGAAGAAGGAAACATAATCAGGTATATAATTCCCAGTGCTGAAGAGAGAAAAACAAAGCATTTAGAAAAAGCATGAACTACTCTGGTAGTACGACAAAGAGAATGTTCTCCTTGCTGAGCTCAAAGAAAGAATTTGGGATAATACAAGTGTCAGCAAAGTTTTCATTAAAGCGCTTGGTTATGAATTGTTTAGGCTTTGTGGACTATAATATAATATCTGCCCTTGCTAGTTTGGCTCAATGGATAGAGTGTTGGCCTGTGGACCAAAGGGTCACGGGTTTGATGCCGGTCAAGGGCGTGTACCTTGGTTGCAGGCTCCGCCTCAGCCCGGGTCCTGGTCGAGGCTCATGCAGGAGGCAACCAATCAATGTGTTTCTCTCATATTGATATTTCTCTCTGTCTTTCCCTTTCTCTTCCACTTTCTCTAAAAATCAATGGAAAAATATCCTCGAATGAGAATTAATATATATATATACACACTAGAGGCCCGATGCACGAAGATTCCTGCAAGAATGGGCTTTCCTTCCCCTGGCTGCCAGCACTGCCTTCACTCTGGACAGAGCCGCCTTTCTGCCTTCCCATGCTGCCCAGAGGCCTGGAGCTGCTGGGGAGGTGTGGAATGCCTGCGTCGTCACCATGGCAATGATGCAAGCATCCCACCCCACCACCAGCTGCTCGGCACCTGCGTACACAAATTAACCTGCCACCTTTGTTGGGTTAATTTGCATACTCACTCCTGATTGGCTGGTGGGCGTCATGAAGGTATGATCAATTTGCATCTTTCTCTTTTATTAGAGTAGATTGTCTCCTTAGGAAAGACTGCCATTAATATAGAATCCCCTTCTTGGTACAGATGTTAATATGTATATATGTATGTATATATATATATATATATATATACATATATATATATATATATATAGCCTATATAATAAAAGGCTCATATGCAAATTTTCCCCTCGACTGGGAGTTTGGGACCGGCCAAACGCCCATAGAAACTTAGTTTGGGGGCCCCTCCCCCCATCTGGCCCTGCCCAATTGCCCCAATCAGGGCGGGCTTGCCGGACTCCACCTGTGCATGAGTTCATGCACCAGGCCTTTAGTATATATCGATACTAATAAAAGGGTAATATGCAAATGGTCAGGACACCCTCACGTGTAATGACTGATCAGCAGGCTGTGTGCGCAGCAATGAGAGGGTGGACAGGGACTTGCAGCATTGGGGACTTGTGTCACGCCATCATAATCCATCACCAGGAGGCCTGGGGCCCGGCGGGAGCCTCTGCGCACCTGCGCCGGGGGTCCGGAGGCCTCCATATGGCCTGACCTAGGGGCGGGGCCCAGTGGAGGCCTCTGTACACCTGTGCCATGGGTCTGGAGGCCTCTACATGGCCCAGAGGTGGGGCCCGATGGAGACCTCTGTGCGGCGAGACCTGGGGTCCCACGGCTCTGCGCGGCATGGAAGCAGGACCCCTGACTCCAGCCTACCTCTTTGAGACAATCCATCGAGGAGCCCTGGATGGGTGGGTGGGGCCTACCTCTTTGGGGCGATGGATTGCAGGGCTCCTGCACTGTGACAGGGCACAGGCTAGGCTGGGGGACCCCCTTGCCTGAGTGCATGAATTTTGTGCACCGGGCCACTAGAGTGTGTGTGTGTGTGTGTGTGTGTGTGTGTGTGTGTGTGTGTGTATATGATATCTGTTGGCTACTCAATTCTGCCATTGCAGCTCAAAACAGCTATATAGCCAATGAGTCTAACTGTGTTTTAATAAAAATTTATTTACAAAAACAGACAACTGGGCCATGGGCTGTAGTTATCTGACCCCTGGTGTCCTATAATGAATCACTTTCCAGTGGTCTGCCATTGAATGGGAAAAAACCCACACAAATCCAAGAAGCTCACAGAGTCCCAAGCAAAATGAACCCCAAAAGACCGACACCAAGGCACATTATAATTAAATTGGCAAACACCAATGACAAAATAAGAATCTTAAAAGCGGCAAGAGAGAGACAGAAAGTTACATACAAAGGAACCCCCATCAGACTAGCAACTGATTTCTCAACAGAAACTCATCAGGCCAGAAGGGAATGGAATGAAATATACAAAGTCATGCAAAGGAAGGGTCTGAATCCAAGAATACTGTACCCAGCAAGGCTATCAATCAAAAATGAAGGTGAAATCAGGAGCTTCACAGACAAAAAGGGACTAAGGGAATTTATTACCACCAAACCAGCAATGCAAGAAATGCTAAAGGGTCTGCTGTAAAAAAAAGAAATAGGAAGCGAAGAAAGAACACAGGGGTAAAGAGTAAAAATGGCGACAAATAAGTACCTATCAATAATAACTTTATTTTATTTTGTTTAAATATATTTTATTGATTTTTTACAGAGAGTAAGAGAGGAAGGGAGAAAGATAGAGAGTTAGAAACATCGATGAGAGAGAAATGTTGATCAGCTGCCTCTTGCATGCCCCCTACTGGGGATGTGCCCACAACCAAGGTACATGCCCTTGACCGGAATCGAACTTGGGACCCTTGAGTCCACAGGCCGACGCTCTATCCACTGAACCAAACTGGTTTTGGCTCAATAATAACTTTAAATATAAACAGATTAAATGCCCCAATCAAAAGACATAGGGTAACGGATTGGATTAGAAAACACGATCCATATATCTGCTGTCTACAAGAAACCCACCTCAGAAAAAAAGATGCACATAGACGGAGGGTGAAGGGACGGAAAAAGGTCTTCCAGGCGAATGGAAATGAAAAAAAAAAAAGCTGGGGTAGCAATACTTATATCTGACAAATTGGATCTCAAAGTGAAGGACATAACAAGAGATAAGGAAGGCCACTTCATAATACTAAAGGGAGCTATCCAACAAGAAGAAATAACTCTGGTAAACATATACGCACCCAATACAGGAGCACCCAAATACATAAAAAAACTCCTGGAGGATATCAAGGGAGAGATTGACAGCAATACAATCATAGTAGGAGACTTTAATACCCCACTATCACCATTGGACAAATCCACTAAACCAGGGCTGGGCAAACTTTTTGACTCGAGGGCCACAATGGGTTCTTAAACTAGACCGGAGGGCCGGAACAAAAGCATGGATGGAGTGTTTGTGTGAACTAATATAAATTCAAAGTAAAGGAGCGGAGGGGAGAGCAAGAGAACCGGATAGAACAGCCGGATCCGGCCCGCGGGCCATAGTTTGCCCACGGCTGCTCTAAACAAAAAATCAGCAAAGAAACATCAATCCTAAATGACACACTAGACCAGATGGAATTAATTGACATCTTCAGAACATTTCACCCCAAAGCCACAGAATATACATTCTTCTCCAGTGCACATGGGTCGTTTTCAAAGATAGACCATATGTTGGGACATAGGCAAAGTCTCTTCAAATTCAAGAAGATAGAAATCATATCAAGCATCTTCTCAGACCACAGTGGCATAAAACTGGAAATCAACTACAATAAAAACAATCCAAAGAAATCAAACACATGGAGACTAAACAGCATGCTATTAAACAATGACTGGGTTACCAGAGAGATCAAGGAAGAAATAAAAAACATCATGGCAACAAATGACAATGAAAACACAACAATCCAAAATCTATGGGACACAGTGAAAGCAGTCTTGAGAAGGAAGTTCATAGCTCTACAAGCATACTGCAAAAAACAAGAAACAATGGTAATAAATTACCTAACCCTACAACTCAAAGAGTTAGAAAAAGAGCAACAAGAAAAGCCCAGTGTAAGCAGAAGGAAGGAAATAATAAAGATCAGAGTGGAGATAAATGACATAGAGACCAAAGAAAGAATACAAAAGATCAACAAAACCAAGAGCTGGTTCTTTGAAAGGATAAACAAGATTGATGAACCTCTAGCCAGGCTCACCAAGAAGCAAAGAGAGAGGACCCAAATAAACAAAATCAGAATTGAAAGAGGTGAAATAACAACAGATCTCACCGAAACACAAAGGATTGTTAAAAAATACTATGAACAACTCTATTCCAACAAACTGGACAACCTGGAGGAAATGAACATATTCCTAGAAAAATATAACCCTCACTTTACCTCTTTGAAACTTAGTTTTCCATACCAAAATATGGGAGTCACTGGCTTGAGTGAAAGAAGGTATAGCCAATGCTCATTTGGGAAATATAGATTTTCAAATTTGCCTACTCACTGAAACTTTTTGGTAACCCCCAAATCAATACTCATTACACTCCTGTGGCCTCTCACGGACACACACAGGACTGGGAAATGTGAGTTTCAGAAGCACGCGTTGCCCACTGAGGTCGGACAAGGCAACACTCTTGGTTCTTTTCCCAGCTCTCACACTGCAAACACAGTTCTTTTTGTAGTCTATTTAGTATCGCATTACACATTTTTTGTTGGTGATTTTGCTGTTTAAAATGACCCCAAGCAATGCTAAAGTGCGATCTAGTGTTCCTAAGCACGAAGGCTGGGATGGGCCTTATGAAAAAATATGTGCATTAGATAAGCTTTGTTCAGCACGAGTTATACCACTGCTGGCTGTGAGTTCCATATTAACGTATCACACTACATATTTAACAGGGTGCTTTTAAACATAAATACACTTGAGAAAAGATTATGTACTGATAAGCCGATAAAAATGTGACCAGAGGCTCGTAGGGACACACATTTATTTTTCTGGGAGCAATAGTTCACTATTCACTCATTCAGTGTTCACCGCTGTTTTATACAACCCAACTTCCAGGAATGCTGAGACTCACCTGGATATAGACATGTGATCCAGAGTTGCTGCTAACAGTAATGCTGTTATCAAACTCTCGGTTGATAACATGCTGTGACATGCTACTATTACTAATTAATCACAATAGCCTTAGCTCCTCATGCTGCAATAATGCCACTGCTAATTAGCCATGTTTGTTTAATTCTATTTGTGTTATTTAACAAGAATGCTATATTGCTGTTATGAAGTGGTTGTATCCAGAGTCAGCCAGAGAATGTGTCCTTATCTTTCCCCTTCACTTCCCGAGGGCAAAATACCAAAAATAAAGCCTTTCTACTGCCTATCTCCCAGGGGCTTCTGCAGACAAAAGCAGAAATAAGCTCTGGCTGGGGCAGTGACTGAGCAGAGATGAGAGCAGCTCCTCTCTGGAGGGGAGCAGAGATGAGAGCAGCTCCTCTCTGGAGGGGAGCAGAGATGAGAGCAGCTCCTCTCTGGGGCCTTGCAGCTGAGCCCCTCCTGGACACTGGCCTCCTAAGGAGCCTCATCTGTCCTGGTGGCTCAGGGGACTCAGCAGCAGCACCCTCACTCCTTGTTGCCCTGCTTAAAATACCAGCCTGGTAGTTATCTGTTTTCTCCCAGGCAGATGCCAATGATGGGGGGCTGGTAAAGAGACCATGGCCCAGATCTGATTGACAAGGGCTGCTGAACAAGGGGCCTCTGTGGCATGTTTAATGAAAAGGCCACTAGATTTTTATCGCATCTATTTGGTTTTAGAGTGTCGTGTATAAAAACAATTCAACCAGCAGGTTTAACTGCTTCTGGGCCTTCTCTTCTCCCTACGACTCCCTGGGTGTCCTCTTTCTCCACTTTCCTTCCTCCCTCTCCCCACAGCAGGTTCCACTCCAGACTTTCTTGGGCCTCACACAGAAGCAAAGGCCCGCACAGTCTTGCCAGCTTCTCCCCAGCACCCAGCACTGCCACCCTACAGGCCAGCATCCCCTCTTCCCTGGCCACCTGCAAGAGCCTCTAATACTGCTTTCCTCAGTTGTTCATGACCAGAGGGTGCTTCCCCTCAAGGGGCTATGGAAGTATGTGGGGCAGAACTGGGTTGTTAGCAATGAGCCGGGGAGAGTACCTGGCGCTTAGTGGCTGGAGGATGGCACAACATAGAATGTCCCCAATGATTTCATTCCCTTTGCCACTTAGTAGCCTCTGGGATTTGGTTTCTAGTCCCACAATCTAATTACCAAATGGTTTGCTATGTGAATGATATCCAAATATATCGGCTATGGGGTGTGCAAAATAGGATTATAGTTGTGAGTACGCGGAACATAGTTAATAAAGCTATTGTAATAATCGTAACCTGCATGTCTTTTTCCATATGAACAACTGGCATGGTAATTTGAAAATCTAATTACCATATTTCCCTACTCAAAACTCTTAAGGTACTTGGTATCATCTGCATAAGATCAAGGGCTAACTCCTCAAGTTCTAGACCCTTCTACTTCCCTAATTTATCTATTCACTGCTCTCCAATGGCTACAGTTCCCATACATCTGCCAACAGTCTCTTCATTTAGATTCTAGCTCTGCCTGTTCTTCCTATACTCTCTATCTAGAGCACCTTCCCTCTCACCTCTTTCCATGACAAATGCCTACTCTGCCTTCAAGGATCTGTTTAGGTATCACCTCTTCCAGGAAGCCTGCCAAGATTTCTCCGCAGCCTCAGGTGCCTCTCTATGCATCCCTTGTATAATTTTCAGGGCAGTTACCCTACTAGACAGCTCCAGGCAGGAAACACTTTTCCTACCACTTACTAGTATGTCCCCTGGTGTTCTGAACTGACTCACTCCATTCTGATTCCACTTATAAGAAGATTTAGCCCAGTGGTCGGCAAACTCATTAGTCAACAGAGCCAAAAAGCAACAGTACAAGGATTAAAATTTCTTTTGAGAGCCGAAAACTGACTTCTGCGCATGGGCCACGAAGTTTCAATTGCACTGTACGTGCACGCCCGCACATGGTATTTTATGGAAGAGCCACACTCAAGGGGCCAAAGAGCTGCATGTGGCTCACGAGCCGCAGTTTGCCGACCACCGATCTAGCCAATGCAAATTTTGCCACATTCAATAGTTTTACCCTGAGAGACAACATTATGTGACCCCCAGGTCCATGGGGTCAGAAATAATTAAGACCTGGTCCCGAGCTCCCAGTCACAGACTCAGGAGATGGGTGGAAGCTGTCATTTCAGCAGGAAGTGGTGCACACTAGGGAAGGAAGGCAACAGTTTTTAAAATATATACATATACTTTTATTGATTTCAGAGAAGAAGGGAGAGGGAGAAAGATAGAAACATCAATGATGAGAGAGAATCATTGACCAGCTGCCTCCTGGACGCCCCATCCTGGGGAGCAAGCCTGCAACCTGAGCATGTGCTCTGACCAGGACCTCCTGGTTCATAGGTCAACACTCAACAACTGAGTCACAATCTGCCGGGCGGCCAAGATTTTTTAAAAGAAACTAGCATTCATTGAGTGCTTACTGTATGCCAGACACGTTCTAAAGGCTTTATATGTAATACTCAGAGCAATGCTGTAGGTATATCCTATTGCTATTATTCCCCATATTTCAGACAGAGGGATTTGCGACTCGAAGTGATTTTGTCATCTGTCCATGATCACCCTGCTGTTAGGACAAGGGCATGGCCAGGTCAGCCTGAAGGCAAAGCCTTTGCCAGATGCGCCCTTGCATTATACCTGAGGTTTAGGGAAGAATTCCTGGGAGCGGGTGGCTCTCTGGCCCCAAATAGCATCCCACTCTCTCTCCCAGGACTCCTTAAAAGAACAAAGGTGGTTCACTGGAGAGTTTTTAAGTATGCCTTTGATGATTTTGGTCCTAAGAATAGCTATGGTTTCTTCTCTGAGTGCCACAGGCATTGTCTTGCCAAATCCTGGCTCAGCTCCTTCCCACTCCTCGGATTCTTCCTTCTCTTTCTCACTTTGCAAGGTTCCATTCAAATAAGCCCCCTGGAAGCCTCCCACCTTGAGCATAGACCCCCTTTTCCTCTAAACTTCTCTAGCAGGTCTGGGATCTGGGTAGGCACACTCTACTATTTATGAGGCCTTGGACTGGGGGTTTTACGTAACTATATCTTCTAATCTCACTTTGACCTTACACTACTTACGGCATGAAGTTGTTACCTTGACACAGAAGAGAAAATGAGTTACACAGATGTGACGTGATTGCTCAAGGTCACCCAGAGTGAGCACCAGAGCGAGAATGTGTCTCACTCTCAAGTCCGCATTGTGCCTGGTATGCTTATCTGCCTCCTTCCGTGGACGGATGCCCAGCCCTGAACAGGAGTGCACTCCTTGGAGGCAGGGATAGAGGTAGTGCTATATCCTCTGGGCCCTCACTGCACTTGCATGTAGAAATTGCTTACTAAAACTGTGTCAAATGCATGAATATCTTAAACGTTCCTGTGCCCTCGCTGATCAGTAGAGTGCCCTGCACTGGAGGTATCTAATAAAGAATTTTTATTTTCTAAAAATTAAAACAAATATTTTATTAACACTCAGGGCTAGGATTAACGATTTTGCTAGGATTAACGATACACGAAGCACAAGGCAGCACTGTTCTTGCTAACATTTTGTTGCCATGTTAATGAAATTATTATAATCCTGGGTAACTCTAGGCCTAGGTAGATTTTAACTTCAATCAACCTTGAGCATCACTCTTAGCCCCTGGGTGGCATGTAGATGGCTCTGGAGTTCCGGGGTTGGGAGCAGAGTATTTGGTGGAAACGGGATACTTCTCCATCACATTTGGAAGACATGGGTTTGTAGGCCCTGCTCTTTCTCTCAGTAGCTTATTACCTTGATCATATCTAGTTTATCTCTCTCAGCCTTAGCTCTTTAAAAGGTGCTGATACTCTGTGACTCAGGTCAGGGGACCTCTAAGGTTCTGGGGAAGATTTGTGTGTGTTTTTTAAATGAGGGAGATGAGGAAGCTTTTGTAACCAGACTTGGCACAATGTGACCCAGTGCCATTGAACCGCCTAGCAGGCAGCCCTATCCGGACAGCATCAGGAGTGAGGTTCCTGCGGAAAGGCAGATACGCCAGCTTTGATTCCCGCATCACTACCTCCACTATAAAGTGTGATGAAGAATTAAGCCACCTGCTCATATTCAGAATGCGCACCTTTCAGGTGCTATCTAACAATTCTTTCTATAAAGGGGCCTTCCTGCAGCGAGCTGTTTCATGGCCGGAGAGGAGAAGGACTTTGGAGAGCTGCGTCCAAGAAAAAGAAGACCGGAGCCCTCAGGGCCATTCTCATTTAAGTATATTACTTAGAGTTACAAAGGTGGCAGCGAGGAACTGCAAACATGATCTGTACTGACTCCTAATTGCAAGTGCACGGGGCGGAGGCTGGAGAGGCAGGGTGTCAGGGAGCTAAGCCTTCACTTACCCCAGCAGGAAGGCAATAGATACTGTGCAAAGCTGATCCATCACTTTGTAACAGTTTGAGCAAATACTGTTTAATGATATGGAAGCAACCACTAGAAGAACTGAAACCAAAAGCAGTTAAATGCAGTTGCCTCAGGGGATGGGACTGGGGTAGGGAGAAGGGATTTGCTTTTCACAGAAGACCTGATGCACTATTTTATTTTGTCATTGTTGATGAGGATATCTTTGATTTTAGAAAATGAAAAAAAAAATCTACTCCCCAGGACACTGTCCTTCTTGGAACTTGGAACCATCCCCATGTTCCTGCTCGGCTACCTGTCAACCCCATGGGCTTGGTGAACAGGACGTGGTGCTGATGGAGAATGAGCTGCGTTCTATGTTCATGCTAAGGGGGTTGGAGGTGTGCTCAGACTAACCTTTCTAGAAGGGGTGATGGATGTTCAGGAAGGCTCCATGTTCTTTCAAAGAGTACATTTTCTGAAAACAGTTATGATCTAAACAGCCCATAATGAAGCTGGGAAATAGCCAGGCATCATATAGTTCATTCACAGGGGGAGTCATTGCCAGGTATCACGTCTTGGCTAAATGCTTGGAGTAAGGGACCTGGGAAAGAAAGGAAACCAAATCCCAGCGATGGTGTGAAAAGCTTAGATCCAGATTATTCAGGTGTCTGTGTCCTACGCCGCAAGTCACCCTCAGGTGGACAGGCAGAAATGGATAGCGAGGGAGGAAAGGGTCCCCGGCTGGACTCAGAAGACGTGGGTGCTTATCATGCCCCTGGCACTGCTGGGCTGTGGGCTCTGAGGGCTTACAGGTGGCCATGTGTAGGGCGGGGCCACGTGGGGAAACCCTGGTGAAGTCCTTCTCCTCTCTCAGCTTCAGTCTCCTTAGCTGGACACCTGCATTTAAAAATCTCTCTCTCTAGGGTCATTTTGAGGATAAAATGAGTTCATAGAGCAAATGGGCTGGAATTCTGCAACTTCCTATTTATCTCCTAGCTTCACCCTCCCCAGGCCACAGCCCTTCGGTGGCTTCCCATTTCCTGATGTGCTATGTCCCAATACAATGGGAGCTACAAATGAGAGCCACATATGTGATTTTAAATTTTCTAGTAGCCACACAATTTATAAAGTAGTAAGAAACAAGTGACATTAGTTGTAACAATATATGCGCTTACTTCATTTTTAAGTATATTTGTTTATCTGAGACATAATTTTAATATGATGAAATTAGGTGTTAAGGATGCACTACATGCTGTTCTAGACCACCTTATATCCATTGTTTAATCTGTGCAACAACTATGCGAGGTACGGATTCATAGCCCCATTTTACAGATGGTGAAATGAGTCAATATAAGAAATCTACCAATGCGCTATTTTACATTCGTTGTGTTTTCACAGGAAGTCTCTGGGATCCAGTGTGAATTTTACCACACATATCCATTCAGGTCAGCCACATTTCAAGTGCCCAGGGGCCACAGGGGCCTGTTGGCTACCACAGTGGGTTGTGCAGATTCAGGTCTTTCAGTTCCTCCAGCTGGCCTCACGCTCTCTAGCCTCTGCTCACATGCTCTTCCCTCCGCCTGGAGCATGCCCTCCACCACCTGCAACCCATTTTGCTGGGCTAACTTTCAAATCAGGTCACTTTCTCCTGGAAATTCGCCCTGGCCCCTTTAGCCAGGATAAGGGCCCCTCCTACATGTTCCCACAGCACTCTGTAGGGTCCCATTAAAACCCTATTAAATGGGTTGTAGCTGCTTGGGTTCCCTGCATGTCATGCTCCATATATACCTAGTTAATCACTGAACCTCCCCTGCCTAGGATGTGCCCAGTGTGTGGCAGATGATCTGTAAGTGCATGTACATTTGCTTGCTAAAATGAAGCCCCCTCAGGCTCAGGACATGGATCCTCTCAAGGGTGGTCCTAAGGAGCAAAGAAACCAGCTTCCCCTCTCTGCACACCTACCCAAAAGATACAGCCCTGGGAGCCAGGCAGACCTCAGTTCAAATCCTGATTCCACCACTTCATAAATGCATGTCCTGGTCGGGTCCCTTCACCACTCAGAGCCTCAGTTTCACCATCTGTAAAATGGGGCTATTAATCCCTACCTTGCATAGTTGTTGCACCTATTAAATAATTGATGTGAAGTGGTCTAGAACAACACATGGTGCATCCTAATTTCATCATATTGAAGATGCCATCAATTACAACTGCATCAGGCACAAGCTACATTGTAAGTTTATGAGCCACTGAGTAAAAGGGGGAAAAGCCCCCAAAACAATGCAGTTAAACTGTGACATCCCTATGACATGTAAGATGCAGCCCAAATTCAGAGATGCTTAAATGTCGAGTTATGTACAATAGCATGTGGTAAATGCTCTCCCTGGTACCTGGAGAGTAACTGACCAGCATTCTTAGGTAGGAGATGCTGAACTCTGGCTTGTGTTGAATACCTGGCCTCCCAGGACTTGGGCTTCCCTGGAAGGTGAGGAATGACTATTTATTGAGTTCCCACTATGGGCTAGCCACTTCCTTACATTATTTTATTTTATTACTAGAGGCCTGGTGCATGAAATTCATGCACGGGTAGGGTCCCTAGGCCTGGCCGGCAATCAGGGCTGATTGAGGCCTTCTGGCTGGGGCCAGGGCCTCACTTTGTTCTGTGCTGCCCCCTGGTGGTCAGCACACATCATGGCGAGTGACCGGTCTCCTGGTGAAACTCCCACAGGGACAATTTGCATATTAGGCTTTTATATATATAGATTTTATCTTAAAAATTTTAATTGATTTTAGAGAGGAGGGAAGAAAGACCAATTTGAGAGAGAAACATCCATCATTGCCTCTTGTATGTGCCCTGACCAATCAAAACCTAGGTATGTGCCCTGACTGGGAATCGAACCTGCAACCTTTTGGTGTATGGGACGATGCTCCCACCATCCCACCAACTGAGCCACCAAGCCAGGGCTCCTTATATTATTTTAATCACTCCTCAAAACAATCTTCTTTGCTCCTCATTTTTCAGAGAAGGAAACGGCAGTTCGAGTGGTTAGGTTGTCCCACTAGCACAGGGCAGAGCCTGGACTGTCCTGGGGCCTGTGCCATGCGAAGCCCCTGCTGCCTTCAAGCCAAGCCAAGTCATTTCTAAAGGCCTGGGCCCCTGGGGCTGAGGGAAGCCCACAGCCATGTCAGCAGCGTCTCATTAATGCTCTGTAAAGGCCCCGAGCTCCTCAGAGAAGCTCAGGATCAAACCACCAGGCAGGAGCTTATTAGATTTAATGCCAGGAACAAACCTCGCAAACAACAGGTTAAGGAGACCCCTGCCAAGATCTGAAGGAGGAACAGAGCTTCCCTCCCCAGGGCGCTGGCGGGCAGAGCCTGGGTTTGCACAGCTCTGCTCCCTGCAATATCCAACCAGGGAAGAAAGCACTGCCTTCTGCCTCCTCAGCATGAGCAAGCTCCCCCATTCCTCAAGAACACCCAGCTGTGGGAGGAGGCAGGCCAGGGACTGAAATGGCCAGTAGGAGGTGAGTGGGGTAAGGGGTAGTTAGAGAGGCGGCTCTAAGTGTGGGGAAGCCTCCTGAGGTCATAAGTGCCTGAGACTTCCAGCTCAAATGTAAACACTGAGCTGCTGACAGGGGCAAGGACAAAAGGCTAAAAGGAGGAAGGCCCCCGTTAACCATGGGGGACCCCATTTGCTCCCTAATTAGTGTGCGGCTTTCCTGTGGGAGGTGTCCACGTTTGCTCTGTCAGGCTTGCTGAGGTCCAGGTGGCAAATGCTGGTCCTGCAGATTTAACATAGAGGTTTGCTCCTTCCATCCTGTTTCCTTAGAAAGTGCAACCTCTGTCTATGGAGCCAACGAAACTGGGTCACTGGTCCCCTCATTCTAGACAGCCTGGGCCTAATGAGAGTTTCTTGGGACTTCCATTTGTTTCAAGGAGCTCTCTCCATCCTTTCTATTTTCCAGCTGAGATATTTGGAAAACAGATAAGAGAGGAGCTAGTCAGGTGAAGTGGAGGGAGGGGCTAACCAGGCCACCCATTGCCCCAGACTCCTCCCTCCCATCTTCTGGTGAAACCCCAGCTCAGGACAGCTGAGCAGCTGTGGCAGTCCATGATTCTGTTAGGGGGTGGGGGAATAAAGAACATGGAACAGTGGCAGCCTGATGCCGTAGAGAGATGGCTGGCTTTGGGTCACTGAGGAAAGCAGTATTTTCGTCTCCACTCGGCTGTGAAATGACCCCTGCCATGGTTTGGCTTGGGTTCCATTCCAGGTGCCACCATTCACTTGCCATGTGACCTTGGCCAGGATACTTCTCTCTGGGCTTCAGTTTCCTTGAGGGAGCCGGGAGGGCTCCGTGGCTTTCCCACTGTGTTCGAAGGAATCCTCAGTTCTCCCCTCCCCTTATTCCTTTCCTCTACTTAGACCTGTTGGGTCCCTGTAAAATCTCCTTCAAAGACAGGCTTATGTGGCCAATAAAAGTTTGAAATCCGCCAGACTAAATAATTTCATACGTTCCTTCCAGCTCTGATGTTCTCTGATTCTAAAAATCACCAAGTTGCAATCTAGTTGCAGGAACAAATACTACTGAAAGAAGTCTGGTGGTGCGGAGTTTGTGTGAGCCGTGTGCGTGTGTGTGTGTGTGTGTGTGTTTAATCCTTCCACATTTTTTATGCTGCTGTTTCGCAGACACAAACCACATGCAAACATTTTACCTGGAAACTTGGCTGCTCTCGAGTTATTTATGAGCACAAAGCGCCTGCAGGCAGAGTAGGGCACGTGTGCATCTGTGCCCAGGGCCCGCAACGGGCTTTGCACTTTGCAGGCGGGGAGACAGACCCTGCTGTCCCCGTGGCTTGCAAACAAGCAAACCAATGGAGAAAAACAGCTTCAGCAGGCAGGGGCCCACAGCCTGGGTTTTCTAATTCTCCTGCTGGCCCTCCATCCCCCAGGCCTTCCTGATTCTTTCCTGTCTCTACAAGGTGGAAAAAGAAAGATAAAAAAGCAGCCCAGTAACCATTTCAAGACCGTGATGGGATGCTAGAAAGTCTGCGTGGAAGGGGCTGCCGACTTGTACCATTTCTGGGGGTGAAACTTCCAGACAGAGGCCCATCCGAGGCCACGGCTGTAGACCCAGCCTGAGGATGAATCAGCTTTGAGGCTGGTCTCCCTGGGTGATGGGTAATCCTTAGCATTCTGCACACACAGGCCTTCTGATCCAGCCTCCGACTCCAGCAGAGGCGAGAAAATGAGAGGAAAGGCAGACCGTGAAGAAATACAAAATAATTTCTACTTCGCTTTGGATCATGTGGGTTTTATTTGAGGCGAGCAGAGTTCACATGCTTTTCTAATGATCACTTCACTATGCCACCAAAAACTGAGCAGATAAATAGACTGTAAAGCTGAACGTGGTCCTAGAGAGCATCTAGTTCATCTAACCCATTTCAAGGATGGGAAGACTGAGACCCCGTGTGGAAAAGCTCCTTGCTGGGAATCATCTCCCTATAGGAAAATAGCTGAGTCTAGCCTCAGGCCACTGGCCATTTCATTCAGCTTCCCGGGCTCGAGTCTCCTGCCTGGCCTTCATCTGGTCACAGAGCACTGGGCTGAGAGAGGACTTGTGGGGACACAGCACCTGGGCATAGGGGGAGTATCAGGGCTGCCATGCGTGATTGTTCTGGTTGTACGCTGCACAAGGGCAGCCTCCGCGGAGTGAATGAGACCTCTAACCTGGCTCTCACTCTGCTCGCCCAGCTGCGTGCCCTGGTGCAGGGCTGCTGTCTGCCTGGAGGAGGGGCGACTCATTCTAAATCTGACAGAGGTGCTCCAAGGCTGGCAGGCCTCAGGGAGCAGGACATGTGCACAGGGGACGGACTGGAGCTAGGCCCCAGGATGAGTTTATCAGACAGAGAGAGAGAGAGCAGGCACTCGGAGAAGGGAGGACATGCAAAGGGCCGCTGTTGGGGGTGGACCTGAATCAGAGTCTATACACCTCTCTGCTGCCCTGGGCCCAGCACCTGTGGCACCTGAGCCTCGATCCCAGGCATCTGTCGGAGGGCCAGGCCAGGAAAACCCTTATGTGGACACCATCTCAGAGTGGGTTACACACCCTGACCCTCTGGGCCACCCCGCCGCCCTGTTCCGTCCACTCAGATGTGATGGGAACCCACAGGGGCCTCTGTCACTCTCACACTCCTTCCTGCTCCCTGACTTCCTGAAAATGGAGGAAGCAACCAACATGAGGAAGGAGGACCAGCCCAGCTGCTCTGCCTGCCTGGCGTTGTGGGTGGGGAGTCAGCTGGCAGCAACCACGCCTCTCCTCTGTCCCCCCAACTTCTGCTGCTTCAGGAAAGGGCTGAAGACACAGATTCTAAATATAGGCACGTCCCCCATCCTCCTGCCCGGCTAATATTAGCCCTTCTGTAGGATCCACTGACAGCATTATTCCCTTTTTCTGGCTGTGCTGGTGGGAATTCTTCTGCTTACAGTAAGGCCGGCTGAGCCAGCAAAAGACTGGGGACCACACTGAGCCAAGTACAGTAAGAGCTCTGCTAACTGGGGGCTGAGCCAGATGATTAATGGGGCTCCTTTCCAACACAAGATTTATGATTCTGTGTTGGGGAGGCTTGGGAAATGGGGGTGGGGCTGGTTCTGGTTAATTGAATTTGTCAGCTTCCAGATGGAGGGGGCACTAACATTTGTTGATAATTTACTCTGAGCTAGGGACACTACTAAGGATTTCAAATATGTGATTTCACGGGATTGTTACAACAGCCCGTGAGAAGGGTAGGACTGTTATCTTTGTTTTACAGATGAGGGCACTGAGGGTCCCAGAAGTGAAGGGAAGGCCCTCCACATACAGCTCGCAATGTGAAAATGAGGCTTGGACCCAGGTTTTGGTGACTCCACACCCCTCACCTTGGATCACACTGTGTGCAAATCTTTTGAAAATGGGATGAGCTGTGCTCCTTCTGTATGGTCTATAGTTAGGGTCAGAGAAGCAAAGCATTGGTTTGGAGGGAGAGGCCTTGAACGCCGAGCCTGCCCCTGCCACGCGAACCTGGGGTAAGGGGTTACGCCTCTCTGAGCCTCTGTTTTCCCATCTGGAAAAGAGGTGCCCAGGGGACTCCAACGGCGCTTTAACCTTGACTCTTAGAGTCTGGGTTGCATTTCTTCGGTGGGTTCCAGTTCTCACCAGCCCAGCCCAGAAATGCACCCTGAAAAGAGCATGGTGGGGTGTGGGGCAGGCGGTGGGGACCGAGAAAAAACTGAATGCATTACTGACCAGGAGGCCCCCAGGCCTTCCAGCCAAGGCTTCCGCTCATTGTCTTGCAACTCCTCTCTACAAACTAAAAAGGACAAGAAAAGCCCATTCCACCTGAAACAGCATAGAGCAGAGAAGATCCTCTTTGGTTTCCCAAATGCACCCAGAGGAGAGAAAAGGAGAAAGCAGATTTGAGAGGCAGAGTGAGTGACCCACAGGTAATAAATAACATGGGGTAAACAGCAGGTGTTGATGTCATTCGATTGCTCATTTTCCCATTTTGTTCCAATGAGAATTTAAGGCAGGGGACTGAGGATCTGGTGATGCCTAAGAGGATGGCAGCCGCAGTCACTGAAAAAAAGGAGTCTGGTCAGTGCTGACAGCTGACCGCGTCCAGAAACACGGAGTTACACGCACTTGTCTCCACCTGGAGAATGAGGCTGGCCAGACACAGGGACTCATGACCGCCCTCTGCATTCTTCCCTGGCACCTGCAGAGGTGCCCCCCTCGAGGGCAGCTAGCCTTGTTGTCAGCTTTCTGACTAAGGGCTCAGGACCACTGACCGGGGCCTGCCTGCAAGGTCCTGAGAGCCTCATGGAAGGAATCTCCAGACTCCAGACACTGGAGGAGCCCTCCCGCCAACAGGCATCAGAGGAAGTCCTCACGCCCTCGCCACTTCATCTCTATTGTATTTTATTGAAGCTAAACCAATACTGAAATTTCATTTCTGAGATGTTTCCTGGACCATGGCGCTCTCTCGGGAATTCACAGAGCCGTGGCTCCCGAATGGTGCCGGGTACGTGTGTGCATGTGTACCAGTGACAGGCGGGCGCGGTGACACTGTCACCACCAGGAAATCACAAACAGCAGGATTGTTTTCGAGGTAACACAGGGGTTCTGCACCCATACAGAAACAAACGGAGCCTAAAGGGACATCGCACAGGCGTGCCAACATGGGCAGACCCAGACGAGTGCATGGGGCCCAGAAACAGATGTGCCCAAGGCAGACGTACGGGACACAGATGCACGTGCCTCAGAGTCCCCAGCCACACAGCCACAACCTGTGGCTCAGCCCTCTGAGTGCCCGCAGGTGCTGGCATTAGGGCCAGGGCGTGTGGCCCCTCCAAGCTGAGAGTTCCCCATGGTAGGGGCTCCCTCACTAGGCACTGCTTTGGGGGATTTCCATTCTGATGATCTCAGGAAACTCCCCAAAGTACCAGTAGGTCCATTTTCACAGCTGTTTCTTAGTCATCTTCTGCCCCAAAGATCTTGGATTGAGTGATCCAGACAGAAGATGAATAACATGGACCTCAGGGAGCGTAATATCACAGAGGGGCAGCAGAAGACATGGTGCTGAGGAGAGGGGGCAGGCAAGGAGATGAAGGGTAAGCTTCCTCGGGGGTCCAATCTGCTTCTGGATCGCCAGAGTCCAGCCATGTGGGAGCGCTGGGCTGTGCCCCAGAGATGATCACTGGGTGAATTAATGCAGGGCTAGTTCAGACCAACCTTACTTGGTCTCTATCTTGCCTCTCCACTGCCCAGAATATCAAGTCCATGTTCCTTAGAGCCCGGCCTACAGGGCCCTTCCTAACCAAGCACCCGTCTTCCCACCTCTCATCCCTCCGACCTCCCCCTGTCTGCCCCTCACTCACTGTTCCTGTGCCCTTGAACTCCTCCTCATTTTTCCAGGATGCCAGGCCGGGCCAGGCCTCAGAGGCTGTGTGCCAACTTTCTCTCTTCCAAGAACACCCATTGCTTCCTTCTCTGTCTCTTGAACTCTTTCAAGATGTACATTAAACATCCCCTCCCTTCCTGCAACTTCTGTCAATCTTCCTCTCCCCATTCCACACATCCCAGTCGGAGTCACTGCAGCCTCCAAAGGGTCCCCAAAGACATCCTGTCTCCCCAGGGTGAGCAGCTCCAGCGGGGAGCCCTGTCTCACTTGTCCTAGAGCCTGGCACCCAGTAAGTGACACCAGCAGGAGACTCAGCAAGGTGGCTACCATAGCTCCAGGGCCTGCTCTAGGCTATATTGAGTCCCTGAGCTCGGCCCTGCCCACTTTGGGTAGAAACAGAAGAAGCAGTGGATGCCGGGTATGGAAACCAGACTGGAGAAGAAAAAGTCTGAGGCACAGATTGTACTAAACCTGCCTCAGGGACTGTCGCAATCACGCATGCCCTCCCTCCCCCAGGACACATTTGAGGGTATAATTCCCATCTCTCCCCGCCCTTGCCCCCCGCATGTGGCTCCTGCAGCCTCTGTCCCACTTAACCTTCCCCAAGGTCCTTCTAGGAGACCCTCAGATATAAAACTGCATTAAAGACACATCTCTCCCAGGTTAAACTCTAACTCCCCGATGCACAGGAGATACTGCTCTGGCTTTCAGCTGGAGAAACTGGGGCAGCCAGGCTGGGTCAGTGGAAGCAGGAGCTGTGGGCCCTGCCTGCTTCCTTGGGGAAGTTCCAAATTCATGAATACCTGCTTGTCCTACTCAGCAAAATACACATATAAAATGAGGTGATTTAAAATCGTGTTTTCTTTATTGATTTATTTATATTTCTAAAAGGTCAGAGTCAATTCTTTTTTTAACGGGGCAGAAACCTGGAAGGAGTAAAGGATTTGAGAGGTGGAAGTAAATTCAACTGCAGAAACATTGGAGAATCTTCACACACCGAGCATGGTGTTAGGTTCTGTATACCCAGCCCTCCAGGAGCCCCCAGGTCAGTGGAAAAGCAGAGCTTCCTTGTTCACATTCAGACCCAAAAGGCCATTTTCCAGCACCTTTCATGTGCCTGGGGATGTCACAGAGATCATTCACCTTCACAGCAACCCCAGACGGCAGATATTTCATTTCTGGTTCACAGACAAGGAAGCTGAGGCTCAGAGAGTTAAGTGATTTGTCCAGGGTTAAGCAGCCAGGGGGTGGATTGGGAGTTGAACTGAGGTCTATGTAGCTCCCAACACTGATGGTGTTACTTCCATAACAGACTGGGCACACCTTTGTTTCAGGTGAACCTTTTAGGAGACTCTGGAAAACCTTCAAAAATTTCATCTCATTGTCACAACAACCATAGGAAGTAGGCATCCATGCCCCTATTTTACCAATGAGCAACTGAGCCTCCGTGTGATCCTCTAGCTTGGAAATGAGAATCAGATACCACAAGTCACTATGTTTGAGCCTGACCTTTTAGTAAGCTGGGAGGACCCTTCCAGGGCCAAGGGAAGACAAGGTCCATTTGAGTAGGGGATGCTCAAATGCCAAGGTCCTAGGAGATCTGCATCCCATTCAGGGACAATTCTCCAAGGTCTAGACCTGACCTTTGTTACCAAATCTTATTTCAATGCTGCCTCTCTGGTACCCTTGGGCTGCTGTTTAGGAAAAGGTCCTTAGTCACTAAAACCTGTATTGTCCTAGGATAAAGTTCAGACTCCTTCCAAAAGCACATAAGACCTTTAAGATCAGCCTCCCGGGATCTTTCCGTTCTGTGCCTTTGAGCCCCTGTGAATGACTCTGAATGTGCCAATACTCTGCTCTCACTGACTGCCTGATTCTGCCTGAGCACGGAGAACTCATCCCACAGGCCCACTAGGTGCATGCTTATGCATCTTACAAGCTTCCATATGGACCACATTTCCTCTGACACTGTTCCTCCCTGAAATTTCTTCCTCCACATTTCTGTGGCCTTTTATGCCCATGGTATGGCCATGATCATGCTTGAGAGTAATAATTGTTTGTTTAGAGTCCAATGTTCCCCACCAGACTGAGTGCTCCCAGGGGACAAGGACTGAGATGGACTCCTATCTGTGTGACCTGACACTTCAGTACAGGACCCAGCATAAAAAGGGGATTAATGTGTCATTGCTGAATGGATTAATGAAGTGACTGAGGGATGAGTGAATAATCATAGGTCAAAGCCTCTGTCCTTTGGGGATGTTCAGGGACTGAGCACCATCTTTATCTGGACTGTGATGTAGCCATATTGCTACGTTTCAGGCTGCCATCTCAGATCTTGGTTCTTGGTCTAAGCACTTTCAGTCCAGCACAGCTTTTCCTCATTTTTATCCTATATAATAAAATGCTAATATGCAAATTGACCGAACAGCGTAACAACTGATTGCTATGATGTGCACTGACCACCAGGGGGCAGACACTCAACACAGGAGCTACCCCCTGGTGGTCAGTGTGCTCCCACAGGGGGAGAACTGCTCAGCCAGAAGCTGGGCTCATGGCTGGCTGGCTGGCGAGCACAGTGGCAGTGGCGGGAGCCTCTCCTGCCTCTGTGGCAGTGCTAAGGATGTCCGACTGCGGGGAGCGGGCCTAAGCTGGCAGTCGGACATCCCCCGAGGGCTCCCAGACTGCGAGAGGGTGCAGGCCAGGCTGAGGGACGCCCCCCCCCTCCGAGTGCATGAATCTTGTACACCAGGCCTCTAGTATGTAATAAAAGAAGCAAAATCAAACACTCAGATCTTTTGTTAACCCAGATGTCAAGCTATTAATACTTGTGGATATTAGGAGGACAAGGATGAGTTCCAGGGGATGATGTGCAGTAAGCATTGGTCTTTTTCAGCATGTGGACAAGAGGCCAATCTGTTATCTGTTTTGGAGAAGAAAGTTTTGCTCAATAGAGTATTGATACAGATATTTGTGCTAAAATGTTTAAAACTGAAAAAAAAAAAAAAAAGGCAGGACCATGTCTGTCTGTCTACCCCTGGTTCCTGGTATTAAGTGTGGCATAATGGCAGGAGATTCCCTATCCTACTCATAGGTAAAATTTCAGGCTTCAACCCAACGTCAAGATTCTGGGTTCATAAATTCATCCCATACAAGCACATGATAAGGCATAACTGTGAGCTGTCATAAGCTTAGTCCTCATCACAACTTTAAAGTTCTCAACAACAAAAAAGGCAAGATTAACACAAATCCTTCACAAACTTGCAAAACATAAAAAAGGAGGGAACCCTTCCCAACTCACTTTATGAGGCCAGCATTGCCCTGACACTAAAACAGTTAAAGATACCACAAGAAAAAAACAACAGCACTATAGCTCAATATCCCCTATGAGTATGGACAGAAAAAGCCTCAATCAAATATTATTGAACTTGCCCTAGTCCATGTTTCCCAATGATTAGAACATCGGCCCACACACTGAAGGGTCATGGGTTCAATTCCCCATCAAGAGCATGTATCTGGGTTGCAGGTTTGATCCCTGGCCCTGGTCAGTGCATGGGAGAGAGTCAACCAAGCAATGTATCTCTTACATGGATGTTTCTCTCCGCCCCACCCCCTGCCCCATCTCTCAGTTTCCCTCTCCCTCTCCCCCCCCTCCCTCTCTTCCACTCTCTCTAAAAAAATCAATGGAAAAAGTATTCTTGGATAAGGGTAAAAAATAAATAAACAAATAAAAATTTATTAAAATACTATTGAACGGAATCCAACAAATATAAAAAGGATTATACATCATGATGAAGTAGGGTTTTGCCCAGGAAAACAAGTTGGTTTAGCATACTAAAACCAATCAATATAATACACCATATTAAGAGAATAAAGGATAAAAACGTCATGATTCTGTCAATTGATACAGAAAAGCATTTGATAAAACCCAACACCTTTTCATGACAAAAACACACAACAAACTATGAACACAGAGAATCTCAACTTCATAAGGCCATTTTTGAAAAGCCCACAGCTAACTCTCTAGTTTGTGGTGAAAGAATGAAAGCTTGGAAACCAGATCTGCCCTTACCACTTCTATTCAACATTGTACCAGAGGTTCAAACCAGGGAAATCAGACAAGAGAAAAGAGGGGAGGGAAGCATCCATATTACAAAAAGGAAGAACTAGAACTATCTGTACTCATAGATGACAAAATCTTATCTAAAGAAACCAGTTCAGCAAGGTTGCAGGATACAAGATCAATGTACAAAAAATCATTTTTTTTCTATATACTAGCAACGAGTCATCAAAAAATGAAATGAAAAAACAATTCTATTTACAATAGCATCCAAAAGAATACAATATTTAGGAATAAATTTTAAATGGAGTATAAAACTTCTTTACAAGAGCAAGACTTCATTTTATGCTATATGTATAATACTGAATACCATAAAACACTATATACAGGGATCTACATCTACAGATTGGAAGATTGTTTAGATGGCTATTCCCAAATTGATTTATAGATCCAATCCATTCTCTATCAAAATCCCTGCTAGATTTTTAAAAAGAAATTAATAAGTAGATCCTAAAATTCATATACAAATACAATGGACACAACATACACAAAAAAATCTTGAAAAAACAAAACAAAAACAAATTTGGATGACCCACACTTCCCAATTTCAAAACATACTCTGAAGCTACAGTAGTCAAGATAGTGTGATACTGACATCAGGACAGACATATAGATCAATGGAATAGAAATGAGAGCCCATAAATAAATCTTCACATTTATGATCAACTGATTTTTGAAGAGTGCCAAGACAATTTGATGGGAAAAGAATACCCTTTTTAACAAATAGTGCAGAGACAACTGGATGTACACATGCAAAAGAATGAAGTTGCCCCCTTACCTCACACACAAAGATTAACTTAAAATGAATCATAAATTTGCATGTAAGAACTGATACTATAAAACTCTTAGAAGAAAACATAGGAGTAAGTCTTTATGATTTTGAATTAAGCAATGGTTTCTTAGATGCGATACCCAAAGCACAAGTAAAAAACAAACAAACAAAAACAGACACAAAAGAAACAGATCAATTGGACATCATCAAAATAAAATGCTTTTATGCTTCAAAGAACATTATCAAGACAGTGAAAAGGCAATTCATAGATTGGGAGAAAATAGTTGCAAATCATTTATTAAACAAGTAATCTATTTCATATATATAATGATTTTATTTTTTAAATATATATAATATATATTATACCATATATATATTATATATTATATATAGGGAGAACTCTATAAATCAATAATAAATATATATAACTCTTATAATTCAACAATAAACATATATTTTATATATAAATATATAATATATATATAATATATATGTGTGTGTGTATGTGTGTGTGTGTGTGTGTGTGTATATATATATATATATATATATACATATATATATATATATATATATATATATATATATATATATATATATATAACTAGAGGCCTGGTGCATGAAATTTGTGCATGGGAGTGTGGGTCGGGTCCTTCAGTCCAGCCTGAACACTGAACACTCTCCAATCTGGGACCCCTCAAGGGATGTCATGTCTGACTGCCCTCTCACAATCCAGGACTGCTGGCTCCCAACTGCTCGCCTACCTGACTTCCTGATTGCCCCTAACTGCTTCTGCCTACCACCCTGATCACCCCCTAACCACTCCCCTGCCAGCCTGATTGATGCCTAACTGCTCCCCTGCCAGCCCAATTGCCCCTAACTGCCCTCCCCTGCCATCCTCATCACCCTTAACTGCTCTCCCCTGCTGGTCTGGTCCCCCCCACAACTGCCCTCCCCTGCAGGCCTGGTCCCTCCCAACTGCCCTCCCCTGCTGGCCATCTTGTGGTGGCCATCTTGTGTCCACATGGGGACAGCCATCTTTGACCACATAGGGCAGCCATCTTGTGTGTTGGTGTGACAGTCAATTTGCATATTACTCTTTTATTATATAGGATATATATATATATATATATATATATATATATATATATATATAGAGAGAGAGAGAGAGAGAGAGAGAGAACTCTTATAACTCAACAATAAAAAGAAAACCCAATTAAGAAATGGCAAAGGACTTGAATAGACATTTCTCCAAAGGAAAAAGAAAAATGGGCAATAAGTACATGTAAAGATGCTGAATGTCATTAGTCATTAGGAAAATATAATCAAAGCCACAAGGATGATTAATATAAAAGAGAAACAATAAAACATGTAGGAAAGGATGTGAAAAAAAATTGGAAACTTCATATATTGCTAGTAGGATTGCAAAATGGTACAACTACTTTTGAAAACAAACCAACAATTCCTGAAAATGTTAACCACAGCATCATCATGTGACCTAGCATCATCACTCCTAGGTATATACTCAAAAGAACTAAAAATATATGTCCACACAAAAACTTGTATACAAATATTCATAGTAGCATTATTCATAATAGTTAAAAATATAAATAATCCAAATATCCATCAACTGATAAAGGTATAAACAAAATGTGTGTGTGTGTGTGTGTGTGTGTGTGTGTGTGTATTATTCAGCCATAAAAAGGAATGAAGAATTGATACGTACTACAACATGGGTAAATCTTGATAATATTATACTAAATGCAAGAAATCAGACACAAAGGCAACATAGTATATGATTCTATTTATAGAAAAGTTCTAGAATAGGCAAATCCATAGAGAGAGAAAGTAGATTAGTGGCTGCCAGGGGCTGGGGAGAGTCGGAAATGGATTGGGGGTGGGGATGACTGCTAATGAGTATGGAGTTTCTTTCTGGAGTAATGAAATGCTCTAAAATTAGATAGTGGTGATGGTTGCAAAGCTCTGCACATACTAAAAAACACTAAATGGTACAATTTTAAAAAGGGTCCATTTTATGGCATGTGAGCTACTAGTATACCTCAGTAATGCTGTTATAAAAACATGCAAGAAGGAGTCTAGGGAATGTGGAAGAATGGAAACAGCTGACTTGCTAGAAGTGGTGAGATGAAAGTTGATTGTATTTTTTCCATTATTGTTGTTTGTGCAATAACATGTGAAAAAAAGAGAAGGAGATACAGTAGATGAGCAGTAGCTTTGGAGTCTAATGCTCTAAGGTGTTGTCCCTTCCTCTGCTAGTGATTCACTGTGTGCCCTTGAGTAGGTGGCTTTACCTCTCTGGGCCTTGATGAACTTTTCTTGGGAGTAGGAATACTATCGACCTCCTGAGACTGTGGGGGATACCATGAGGACCCACATTCCCAGAGCAGATAAAAGCAGGTGCCCATGGTGTTCATGTCCTTGTGTCCTTGTTTATTTATTCAAACAATGATGGAGCACCTGTGACACAATGGGGATACAGAGGAATTAAGATGGGTGGGACTTTGTTCTTAAAAATCATGGAGTTCAGTAAAGAAGACAGATATATCAATTTCTAAAACAAGTTCATGGGGAAAGCTCATAGTAGAGACATCCACACACTACTTCACAAACCAAATATATTTGGAATTCATGTTGAGAGCTGTTGGTGAAGGGGCCAGTCCAGGAAATGAAAACTCACAGAAGAAAGAATCCATCATCACAGATCACGTTTGTTCTATAGCATGCTCTTACATGTGCAACCACAGGCAATCCGAGTGCCAGCAAGGAGAGTATTACTACCCTGCTTTATAAGGGAGATCACTGAGGCTTGGGAGTCAAGAGAGTGTTCTGTTTTCATGAAGCCAGTTCACGGGACAGGACCCTTTTCATATTGCCCTAGCCATCGCTTTAGAGCAATCAGAGGCGGCATCCTACTAGGAAGGAAAATGGGATGGAGGTTAAAGAATTAGAAAACAAGCAGGGGTCTTCTCCAAGTCGGGGCTGGTAGGAGGTCCTGAGTATGTAACCTGCTCCCCATGGGGTGCAGTGAGGAGGCACGTGGATGGAGAGCCTGGAACCCACTCAGCCCTGGATGATCCCACAAAAGATTTACTGCATTTCTTGGGGACATATCCATGTTCTTTAGGTCACCAATGTCTAGTAAATACATCTCAACTGATCTCACTAAGTAATGAGTTGGGGGTGGGGATGCAAAACATGGTATCATTTACAGAGTGCCTGCTGTGTGCAGGTCATTATACAAAGTGCTTTCCCAGTCGCAGGCACATGGGGCATTACAGTGACCATTCTCTATATCGACAATGAGGACCAGAGAGGCTCAGTGCTCTGACAGGGTCACACAGAGAATCTGTGTTAGGGAGAGGAGTGAGGACTCAATCAGCCTCTCTTTTCACTCACCATGAGGATTCTAAGTTACTCTCTGTGCAAAGAAGTCACAGTCTCAAGGCCAGAGGACAGAGCCAACCAGTTGTAGGAGCTCAGAAGCCTGCCAGCTTCTGTAGACTGTGGAACCCTGTCTTCCATTTACACAACACTAAGCAACCACCAGCTCATATCTCTAGGGGAGCGAGTGGGGCACTGGTGTTATTGCTCCATTCCTATGGGCTTAGCTTCTTATCCAGCTTAGCTTCCTATCCAGCACAGAATAGGTGCCTCCACAGGAGTCTTTAACAATAGCCTACCTGACCCTTGATGTGTTTTTTGTTTGTTTGTTGTTAATCCTCACTCAAAAATATTTTTCCATTGATTGTTTTTTATTTTGTTTGTTTTTGTAAGAGAGATACAGTGGGAGGGAGGAAGAGAGGGGGAGAGAGAGAGATAGAAACATCGATGTGAGAGAGAGACATCCATTGGTTGTCTCCCGCATGCACCCTGACCAGGGCAGGGGACCAAAACTGCAACCCAGGTACATGCCCTTGACCCACAGTGGAACTCAGGACCCATTCATGCACAGGCCAATGCTCTGACCACTAAGCAAAATTGGCCAGTGCTGCCCTTTGGTTTTGATGGAACTGACTCCCAGCTAAAAGCAGAAGACCTCCCTTTACCAAATGCATCTTCCTTAAAGAAAAAGGATGACAGAACAGAGCACAAGCATTTGGCATAAAGGACCAGGTGGGTCCCCAGTGATGTTGCCAGACTTTTGGCAGCTGGCCAGGTAGTCTGACCGAGTCTCATTCATCACGAGCCACAACAAGTCCATTAGTTGGCTCCAGTGTCAGCCTTATCCCATCGACTCTGAGAGTGAGTTTGTGATCCCAAAGGCTCCTCACCATTGGAGCGTCTCTGGCATGAAATGAATGGATAGCTGGTAGGCCCCAGGGCCAGGCTGCACCCAGCACTCTGCAATTACCCTGTTCAAGGAAAAAGGAAGGGGGCAGGGTGGCTCCCAACACTTGGCAGTCATTCATAATGATCTGTGGGATTAACAACTTAAGTCTGTAGAGTTCTCAGCCAGAGAAGACAGAAGTAGAATGTAGAGTCATCAAGAAATCACCACAAGAATTTCAAAGGTCTGGAAGAAGGAATGCAGACTTTGGGAGCTAAGGGATCTAAGATAAAGCCTGGACCTGTCTCTTGATAGATGTCTCATTTTCAGAAAGCATCATAACCTCTCTGAGCTCCCATTTCTTCACTGGCTGAACATGGATGCCATTTATTGTTGTTATGAAAGTCAGGGGCTAATTGGATGGACAGGTTTGGAAGGTGATAGGTACTGTGAAACTGGATGAGGGAGGGATGTCCGAGGGGGGCGGATGGTTAAAATGACTGGGTGAAATGCTGGGCAAGTTTGTGGTTGGGAGACAGAGAGAGAGCGGGGGTGAGGGGATTAGTCATGGGGAAAACTGATTTTGTAGGGTAAAAGAAAAACAATTCAGAGCCCAAATAGAATGGGGCAGAGGGAATAATAAGGAAAAAATGTAAGAAAATCCCTTTTTCCACTGGACATGTCAGGGAAACTGTCTAAGATCTGCCAGCTACTCAGTCCTGAAAGAGCAATCATAACATTGGAGACTTACTCTCACTCCACCAGTAACGTCTCCTGCAGATGTACAGGCCAAACGGAGCCAGTGGGTTCCTTCTCACATGTCCATTCCAACACACTGATCACGCTTATCTGGGGCACTGCGTTTGAAAACATTCTGAACCTCACCCGAACACAGTGCCCAAGAGAGGTGCTTCCCTTAGTGACGTCTGCAGTGGGATGTAAGGAAGAAATGGCAGCCTACTTTCCATGTGTCCAGATCAGCCTTCTGGTACCACGGCACCTGTTTCTCCAGAGGTGGAGACTGTTGCCATTGGCTGCTGACAGTTCTTAATTGAACCCTTCTCCAGGAATGGCCCTCAGCCCAAGAAGGCTGCCTTGCTTGGGGCAGTCCACAGCTGCTGCTGCAGAGGGCAGAGAACTCAGCTCCCCTGGACTCAGGGAAGGATCTCTGAAGGGCCATGCCAACTCCAAACCTCCCTTTGGGATCAGTTGATGCCTTGTTTGTGGCTGCATTGTAGCCCAACTCCTCCTTTGATACAATTTTACTTCCCTTACTTCTCTACAGGTATTGATCCTGAGGGCAAATCCAATAAACTTCCTGCACGCAGATCCCTGTCCTAGAGTCTGGTCCCCAGAACACAACCTAATACATCACGTATTTGCCAGTCCTTCACAAGCTATACTGCTCGATTCGTAGCATACAGCTTGTCATCTGTGTTTAGTTACTCTTCAACAAAGTCTTGACATTAACCAATAGGAACAACATGTGATCATCAGATTTCCCTTTTCCCCTTGTTTGCTAGGAAACTCAAATATAAGTTCTTCATTCTTTCTTCTCTTGCCTGTGCAGAGGTCAATTTCTGCTTTAGGCTTGGAGGCTCTCTAATATAAAAATGATGGGTTGACTCTATTCCTCTAATTTTCAGTCTTTCCTCCTCTGCCCATCTAATCTGGGAAGATACAGCATTTGTTCCTGACTCATTTTTGAAATTATTAGAGATTGAAGGTGTCATCAGGAGGAGGAACAATATATGCTAATGATGCTCATTGGCAGGATGCTTTCAACTTAGATGTATTAGTTTATAGACACAGCAGCTCTTTAAAGTTATTATTTCTTTTGAACAAAAGGTACAAAGAGGCTAAATGATTTTCCAACTAGTTATAGAATCTAGACTAGAACTTCGGTTCCTTCCTTCCTTCCTTCCTTCCTTCCTTCCTTCCTTCCTTCCTTCCTTCCTTCCTTCCTGTGTTTCTTGATTCCCAATTGTATAGATTCCAGCCACAGGCAGAATATATTTAGTTGCTCTCTGCTGCTCCCTCAGGGTCACTGCATGCTTTCTAGAGGACATTGAAACACTGGAATTAGCCCAGGCGACCCTTTCCACTTCCACAAAATCATGGGAACTGCTCACATCCCAGACCAAACACTGAAGAGCATCATGGAATCGAATAGATGATGTCGCAGTCCAATGCCAGAATCCCCACTACAGCCCTGACAAGTGGCCCTCTTGCTCCTGTGTGAACCGCTCCCTTGATGGGGAGCACACTACCTCACAAGGGCTACTCATTCTGTTGTCCCCTCATTTGTACAACAGGAACAGTATTAAAAAGGGAAATCTGAGACATCTGAACTCGATAATGAATGTGAAGCACATAGTGTAGTACCCAGTGTATAGAAGTACTCAGTGTATGAAAAGATTTGTTCTCGTTCTGTCAGACACAGAACAAGAGGAAAAGAGATTTTGCTTGTAGGAAGAACACCCTCCGCTCCAGACTCGTTGTTTGGAAATTAGTCCTGACACGGTCTTGAGACAGAGCGAGGGAAGCACTGAAGTCTGGAGAGCGGGCTCTGCAGCCAGCCTGCCTGTATTTCAGTGCAGCTCTGCCGTTTAGCTGTGTGACCTTGGAAAAGTCACTCTGGTCCTCCATTTCTACACCCGTAAGATGAGGAGAGAATAATATCATCTACGTCGGGGTTGTCACGTAAATGCTTAAAATTCTGGCAGGCATGTGGTAGATGTTAGTTGTCATTTTTGTCATCATTCCCATCTTTCAAACTAGGAAACTGAGGCCAGAAGATTGAGCCATTTCCCCAAGGTCAAACAGCGAACAGGAATCAGAGCCTGCGTATAAACCCTGGTCTGCATGAGTCCCTAGGGCATGCACTTTCCTTTATATGACTTTTGCCATTGCTTTTTTTTATTTTTATTTTTTTTTAAGAAAGGGGGAAGAAAAAATACACAAATGCCCATAAGGAATCCTGCCAGAGAGGCTGGCTCACCTGCTCATTTTGAGCATAGCTTGCTCATAAAAGCACAGATACGAGAACCTGGGAGTCATGTCCACAGGCAGGTAATAAAGCATGCCCCCCGCTTGCTAAGGAGACACGCCAGGGGATGCAGCAGAAAACACCAACCCTGCTCCCTGGTCTGCCACCTCAGCACAACCAGGACTTCCACTCTGGTGGCGGTGAGAAGGACAGACAAAGCACCAAGCCCCATGTGGCCACGTGGGCTGGTGACATTCGGGTGACTCTGCAGCCCTAGGAGAGATGAAGAAGCACAGCCAGCACTTTTCAAAAACAGCAGGACCATTTTAGGTCAGGGCAGCAGGGGTCTGCAGGCTGCTCGTGGGGTGTGCCTGTGTTTAGATGCAGGTGGTGCGGGGCAGTGGCTTCAGGCTCTGCGCAAAAGAAGGCTTGCAAGCAGAGTTAAATTCAAAATATCTAACACTTGATATGGCACAGACAGCAACCAATCAGAACAGACACAATGGCCAATGAGAACAAATGTTGGCTTTATTTTGTTTTTCTATTTCTTTTTGTGTGTGAATCCTCACCCAAGATTATTTTTCCATTGATTTTTAGTGGTAGGTGGGTGAAGAGACACAGAGAGAGAAACATGGGTATGAGACACATCGATTGGTTGCCTCCTGCATGTGACCCAACCGGGGCCTGGAATCAAGCCTGCAACCCAGGTACATGCCCTTGACTGTCATCAAACCCGAGACCCTTCAGTCCACAGGCCAATGCTCTATCCACTGAGCCAAACTGGCTGGGGCCAGATGTTGGCTTTAAACCATCAGCATGACCATGGGAGCATGTCCCGGCCAAACATCAGACTCGGCAACAAGGAGAGAAGAGGATCAGTAAGGTGGGGCCGGAGAGCAACAGAGGACTGTCTGCCTGTCTCCAAAGGAAGCCCGAGAGAATTCCAATAAACCGCCAGGGCTCCACAGAGCAGTTTAAAACCATTGCTGTGAGGGAAAATGCAAGTGCCTTCAAGGTCCAGCCTCAAGGCCCAGGATTGCCACTCCCTTTGGGGTGCACAGGGCCAGTCTCTAGAAGAGCAAAGCTCCAAGACCCCCTTCCCCCCACCCCTCCCCAAGACATATCCAGGAACGTTCTAACTGACACGTCACATAACCTCATTCTGCGTAGTCTTCCCTTGGGTAAGGAGAGTTCATTTCTGGTCTCTGAAAGCAGTTGTTTCTGTCCTGATGTTTAGATGAGGGCACCGGCGCTCCTTACTGGAGTCCTCGGGATTTAGAATGCAGCCCGCACCCACACGAAGTGAGCCCCAGCCCCAGTCCCAGCCCCAGCAGGAGTCAGCGGTGGGAACTCTAGCTCTGCCCAGGCAGCCCACAGCCACTCCAAGCCCCATTCTCTCCCAGTTCACATCTGCCTCCCTGTTGCTTAACGTTCACTAGAAGCACGTGCTCCTGCTACCCTTTGGACAAAGTCACAAGGAGTCAGTTATCCTGTGGCAATGAGGCTGGATGGAGCACCATTTCTTCGTCTTGCATAAGGTGAAGCGCCACATGATGAAACCTGTCGCTGGTCCATGAGGTCTTGTGGGAGGTACTAGAAGGAAAGGCCTTCCCTTGAGACTTTCCTCTGGCCTCACCCGCCAATCAGCCAGTGGTAGCATACTTGCCAAGCCTGAGAAATACCCCCAGAAAACACCATGGAATCACTTCACCACTGCTATCCACAGATCTCAAAAGATTGTCCCGCTTGATCTTGACTTTGCCCCACTTGTGTCTTATAAATTGGGTCTCCTCTCCAGAAAGGCAGAAACATAGATGAGAGAGAAACATCACTGATCGGCTATCTCCTGCATGCCCCCTGCTGGGCATGGAGAGCATGTGCCCTGATGGGAATTGAACTGGTGACCTCCTGGTTCATAGGTCAATGCTCAACCACTGACCACACTGGCTGGGCCCCTTTTCTTGTTAATTCCATTAGTGACTCTTTCTACTGCCTTTCATGCATGGCTATGGCATCCCAGCCTTCTCTAGCTCCATTCCTTCTGGATGGAAACCTTACACAGCCCTAGGTAAGCAGGCGCTGGATTTGAGTGACAGGAGTTCACTGGAGGATGTTGGCATCACTGAGACTATGACTGTGGGGGAGGCCAGTGCCTCTGGGTGGGGCAGGACATCGCAGTTGAATACCAAACTCTCCTATCAGTCACCCGGATTCTATTCCCGGTTCTGTCACTTACCAGCGGGGTACCCTGGCAAGTTACTCAAAACTCTTCAAGCCTCTATTTTCTTTGGTGTAAAATGGTTACAATAGTATCTATATTACAGGATTAAAGACTTAAAATAATATATACAGGACTGAGCAGAGGTAGGTTTACAATTGTGAGTACACAAAACACAGAGATTAGTCTTGTATTATTATTTATTCACTAGAGGCCCAGTGCACAAATTTGTGCATGGGTGGGGTCCCTCAGGGAGGCCTGCAGGGATCGGGCCGCAGCTCACACTCCCAGGCTCACAGCCCCAGCTCATGCCCCCAGCCCTGCAGCCCCACAGCCCTGCCTGGCACCTCACCATGGCCTGGTGCTGCCCCATCACCTGCTCCACCATCCCACCTACAAGGCAATTGATCAGCACTGGGGCCTCCTGCCCGGCTCCCTCAGTGCTTGGGAGCCAGGCGGCAGCCCCACCCCTGCTATTGCCACTGGTTGCCATCTGTGGGGTGATCAGTAGGGTGATCGGGGGCCCCCACTCGCACCTGCCTTGTCCTGGAGCTGCAAGCTCACCTGCTCCACCATCCCGCCGTGGTCCCGCTCTCGACAGGGCTCATCAGGGCTGGCAGTGCCTTCACTGCCGCCCGTTGCCAGTGCCATGTCACCGATGCCCGCCATGTTCTGTGCTGCCCCCTGGTGGTCAGTGCACATCATAGTGAGCGGTCGAACTCCCAGTTGAACTCCCGGTCGAACAATTTGCATATTAGGCTTTTATTATATAGGACTGTTGGATTATCTTCCATATAAACAACTATAAACCTACTTTGCCCACCCCTGTATTGTTAATCATTCAGACATTTATTGACCAGTTGCTATAAACCCTGCACCCTGCAAGGGACTGGGGCTTCCAGTTTCTGCCTCAAGAACCTCACCATCCAGTGGGAGAGGATCACAGAAGAACCGATGATTAGGATTCCATATGGTAAGTGCTTTACTAATGAATAGAGGCCCAATGCACAAAATTCGTGCAAGGGGCTCAGCCCTCACAGCTGCAGTGGCTTGCCTCGGCCCTCGCAGCCTTAGCTTTGTCCGGAAGGTTGTCCGGAAGGTTGTCCGGAAGGACGTCTGGTCTAATTAACATATTATGCTTTTATTGTTATAGATCATCTTTAAAAGAACTATTGCTGTTAAGTGACAACCATTTTTCTTAATTTTTTTTTTTTTTTTTTTTTTTTTGCCAACCACTGTGTGGTACATGCTTCATTGAGGTGGAGAGCATAAGCTATAAGCTTCTAGTCCAGACACTGGGTTCAAATCCAGGCATTTTCACGAACTATTTATGTATTCTGGGGCATGATGACTTCTCTGAAACTTAGCTATATCATCTGGAAAATGCCTATGAAAATTAGAAAAATATGTCTAAGAAGTTACCACAGTGCCTTGCACATAGTAGGGCTTAATACATGTCTTTTAAAGCTATGACTAAGGATATTTGGAGAACTGATGCTGATGTCTCTTGTCCTCAGCCCTGGACAGTCTGTCTGGATAGCTCTCAAGGTCAAGGCAGCATGTCCACTGGGGATGTGTGGCAGGACTGTGGTGTTTAGTGGCTTATCTGGTTTGTCGCCAGTTCTGAGCCAATGAATGGTGCCGTGGGGAATGGGCCAGTCACTGCCCTGGAGTTGCTGGCAAGATCTAGGCAGAGTGTTCCAAATAGGGCAGGCCCTCCAGGGCCAAGGCACAGAGAAACTGAGTTGTATGGTGCACTAAGAGGCCATACCTGTTATATGATACACGGCACGAGTACCACACCTGGGCAACCTGCTGCCTGGAGCCAGTGGCTTCTGTGTAGACCACCAACACTGGCTGCCCCTCCTGTACACTCAGCCCTGTGCCCTGTGCCCTGGACCCCCGTGCTGGGGTGCACAGGGGCGAGGCAGGCAGAACTCCACTCCTCAGGAATGCAGGACCTCTGAGAAGGAGCCATGCAAATCAGAACATACCAGCCCAGAACTGAGCCAGTGCACAGAGAAGAACCAAACAGCACAAACCCAGACCTGCTTACACGAAGGAACATTCTTGTAGCACTGCCTGCTAAGCCTGTTGCTAAGCCTGCCTAGCTTCCTTTCACCGTGCTCTGGGCTCAGGAAAGATAATCGCCTGGGAACCCGCTTCCTTAGGCGACCTGAAGGGATGCTTTCAGTCTAGAGTGAAACCTGCCTTTCAGCAGGGCCTCGCCTCCTCTCTTGTCGGACAAGGGGAAACCCAATCCATAAAGGAAAGGGTTTGCACACACACAGCCCTGCGGGGTGGCGGTGGCGGTAAGTGACCCTCGGGGAAAGGAAGGAGCCCAGGGTCTCTCAGCTCTGAGCACCTCCCGAACAAAGACCCTAAAGTTTCCTGCTGGGACAACAGGAGACACAGGGCACTCAGACTCCAGGCACGCCCACAGCTATCATCTGTCAGTGCTGACACCAGCCCTGTCTGTGTGCAGGTCCGAGCGGTGAGATCAGACAAGCCCCACGTGGGGGCCGGGGCTGGGGAGGGCAGGGAAGGGGAGAAAGGGCTTGGGAGAGACCAATATGAATAGTAGGAGTTTTTATCTGACCCCACAGAACAGGGCAAGGGAGAACTGTGTGATCCAAGCCGGGATGAAAGAATGGCTGGCTTCCCCTTGTAATCAAAGAGTTTAATGATGCTTATTAAAAGCCCATTTCTGGGTCCTGTTGAAAAATTACACCATGTTTTCATAAGAATTGAATTTTTTATAAGAATTGCTTCCTAGAGATTAAATACATTCACACATACATGCACACCCTTCCCACACACACCGCACATGCACACATACATTCCCCACAAATCCTGCACATCCCATACATCACACGCATGGGGTTACATCATCATGGATGGCCACAATCCACGCCATACAGACATACTGGGAAGGAAAACCAGGCCTAGTCCCTGACGTTGTTCAGCACCCTTTGAAGTCCCAGACTCTGGGGGAGCCTCAGAGCTTCCTGCTCAAGCAGTTGTCATCCCTACAAACAAACAGTGCAGCCTCTGATCCAGATCATTCTCCACGTCTTGCCTGAGGCCAGGCAACTCTGCCCCAGCAGAAGCTACGGGGATCATTCAGCTTTGGTGGGACACAGCAGAGCAGTAGGGTCATTGCAGAAGGGGGTGTGCATCCAGGCCCCGAGCAGATTCTCTCTGATATGCTGCATCCCAGCCCTGGGCCTCCTGCATGTTTTCCTCTGGTTATCAGCTTACCCAGGGCCCAAGGCTGCCTTCACTCTCAGGCAGAGAAGGCATTGCTTTCTGGACTAACCCACCACACACCGGAGAGTATCCCTCGCAGAAAAGAATTCCTCCACTGGCATGGGGGCCTTCTTGGTGCTGATCACCCCAACATTGACCACCTGCTGAGGGGCAGAGTTTCTAAAATGCCAGCTCAAGTGCTCAAGCCATCAGGTGAAGCAGTGGCTTTTGGCAGAAACAAATGCTCTGGATGTCAAGGTCAATGCTAACCCTTATTCACTATGTGGCCTTGGCCAACTCTCTAAGCCATCATTTTCTCCTCTGCAAAATGGCAATAACTTTTTTTTCATCTTACAGAGTTTCGGGGAAGATGGCAAAATGTTCTACTGATTGTAAACACCAAAGCAGATGCTAGCAATTCTCATGATGAGACAGTAATGAAGAAATGGAAGAGCTCATCAATTGGGCAATGCGTGCCGCAAGGGCAAAGCCTGCACAGTATGTATCTTGTTATCCCCCATGCCTGGCACAGAGTCTGGCACCAGATATTCTGAGGGGAAAGTTTAAAAGAAAGAATGAAAAGCAAGGGACACCACGAGTTAAGTGGCTTGTTCAAGGTCACAGAGCAGCTCATGGTGGGACTGGAACCCAGGTCCCCTGACCTCCTAGTCCAGGGGTCTCTGTTTTAGACACACCAGTTGGGTCTCTTGAAGGTTCAATGATGTCACACTAGGCACAACATGGGCCAGATTTGAATGAGCTCTTCCATTCTCAGGGACAGATCTCATCTGGTCCAGGCAATGCCTGAGAGGCCTTCACAGGCTCACCTGTTAGCCATTCCAGCTCGAGGGTGGGAACAAACAGAAACCGCAAGTGCAAATAATACCTAAACGCCTCAAAACAACTCATCTTACTTCCTGACTTGAATTGCACAAATCAGAAAAGTCACAAGATTGAGACAACGGGCTGCAGAGATTGGAGACGAGACCTGTATCGTGTGTCAGGCTCACTTTCAGCATTATCACTTACCTGCTGACCGAGTGTCGCAGAGATCACCAGCCCTCTCTGAGTCTCAGTGTTTCCATCTGCAAAACAAGAAGACAATGACAATGAATCCCTGCAGACTGCTGGACTCAAATACATCATCAGTTTATACCTAATATTGGTTACCAACTGCTTATGATCCCAGGGTAAAAGGGAAAATTGCTAATGGTCAGGGACAAGGAGGAATTATTTCAAAAATGAAGTGAGATAATCAGAGATGAAGTATGATAATTGATAGTTATATGACAAACAGGGCACTGATGGTGCCCAACTCTTGATACAGAAAACTCAGCCTTCCAATCATTCTGACAGTTACTTTTATTTTTCACAGATGTCAAAATGCAAAACACCGTTAAATACCAGGAGAAATAGAACAGAGGAAAATGCCACTACCTCTACTTACTCACGTCTAACATTTTAGAGTATTTTTCTAATTTTTTTCTTCTCTACATAGAGTTTCCCATTTTGCAGAGAGGGGCTATGACAGTGCACTATACTGAAAAGTAATTCCCCCCTCCCTGCCCCAGGGCTCTCCCATCACTGTGGCCTGCATTATTGGCTCATTTTTATTCCCATGCCTTGTCAGCCTCCCTAAGACTTTTCAGGTCCCTGGCAGGCACTGTGCACACCTGAGCCCAGTGAGGAGCACGTGACCTCAGGAGCCCTCAGCTGGTCTTTCCCCCACAGGAGCTCAGATACCTCATGGAAAATGAGGAAACAACACTGGCCGATCTGAGAGGTCACTTTTAACTGAAAAAGGGAAGGAAACTCATCTATTTGAGTCCTCCTCTGTGACAGCCATTGAGCCAACAGTATCTACAGACATTATCTCACGATCCTCATAACCACCCTGGGAGATCCTACCGATGAGAAAACTGATGCTCCGTGAGTTTCAGCGACCCTGCCATGGCCTGCCGCGGTCATTTTGGTACCACTTTCACAATTTTTGCTATATTGCTATCTTACTCTGCTGTCATTTAATTTTTCCAAATCAATTCACATTTTGTTGATTAACTTTATTGTTAACGGCTTTTTTAAAAGCTCCAGAAGCTCTTTACTTCTTCCCCCCCTTCTGTCTACGGTCCAGGGAAAGGCAGCCTAACCTCTCCACAAAGAAAGGTTCCGTAATTGCAAAATGGCTGCTAACACATTTAAAGGAATTCTTAATCACGACAATGCTATATAAACTGTCTATGAAGTCATGGGTTTGGGGCTGTGAATACATATATATTTTTGGTGCTCGTTAGAATAAGTAATTTTTGAAATGTAAAGGCTCAGCCCTGTACCACCCTGCTCCCGTGGTGCCTACTTTCTCTTGGAAGGGATGGTCTCAGCTTCCTCATGATGCTGCAGCCAGACCTTAGGACGAAAGTCACCTCTCAGAGCTGAAATAGCAATGTCACTAACACTATATGTCCAGAAAGTTGCCTGAGGTTACATCACTAAATAACCCAAGGCACTGGGATGTGGGCCCCCTAGCCCACGTCTGACCCTGTGCTCTTGAGAGTGTATTCAGTTTCCCTTCCGGTCCTCATCAAACCCCAAATTTGCAATTCCGTGGCATCAGGCAACCAATTAAGCTCCTTTTCCCAAACCAGGCAGGTCATTCTGTTCTGTCGGGTCACCGGGTTTTCCACACAGTAAGTACGTAGATCGTATCAATGCATATTTAAGTTCCCAAAAGGGCACTTTGGTAAGAAGCTGCATAATTGCGAAAACCAAGTTTAGAAAATGTGAAGTGAAAGTGATTCTTTAGTCAAAGATCCAAGATAGTAACCAAGGAAATCGAAAGGGCTGATAGCAGAGTGTTCAGGAATGCCATTGCCACTGCCAATGAGGATGAAATCCCAACTGGGTCAGGGGCCTAGGGGGACGTGGCAAAGGGACTGCATGGCACACTGGCCAAAGCTGCTGGTGTCTTTCTAGAGCTCTAAGCTTCCACTTCCTGTCATCTGGTTTAAAATTAATTGGCAGGCATTTTTATGACCAGAGAGCAAACGCAGGGAAAGGCCTGCAGAATTGGCTCAGGATTTGTTTTGTCAAGTTCCCCATGTCTCCTTGAATATGTGCAGAAACAGAAAAACCAAACAAACATAACTCTGATTATTCATACTCCACCCAATGACACCTCTTCCAGGAAGCCTTCTCCAGCCACCCGAGTTAGCATTTGTCACTCCCACCCCTGTGTTCTGTTCAGTAACACTTTAATTATTTATTTATTTATTTTTTAGAGAGAAAGGAAGGGAGAGGGAGAGAGAGACAGAAACATCGATGAGAGGGAAACATTGATTGGCTGCCTCATGCACACCCCCTACTGGGGATTAAGCCTGGAACCCAGGCCTGCGCCCTGACTGGGAATTGAACAGGTGACCTCTTGGTGCATGGGAGGATGCCCAATCCACTGAGCAACACCAGCCTGGCCCTTTGATAACACTTTAATCACAGTTTCTGTTATATTGCAGTTATTGTCTTCTCTTCTTTTAAAATATTATTTTTTCATCTTACCCAAGTACATTAAATACAATAAAAACTCACCTACCACTCACAATATGATTTTAGATATATTTCCTTCTAAACCTTCTAGGATAAATACCTCTCACACAGACATTCACAAACAACGCATCCAGATACTTTACCAAATGAGATCATACTATACACACTACTTTTAATCTATTTTTCAGTGGTTACATAGATACACAATTAATCCCCTACTGATAGACATATAGGTTGTTTCCAATTTTTCTCTAGTGGCAGAGAAACCCTAATATTTGTGAATATATAATACAGCTTAACATTTAAAAAATTATTAACTGCCTCCCACAAAATACTGCATCACTTTATATTTCCACCAGCAATATATCGACATGCCAATTCCTCATGCTCTCATCAGTATGAGGCGTTAGCAGGCTGGCTGCTGCTTCTTCTTCTTCTTCTTCTTCTTCTTCTTCTTCTTCTTCTTCTTCTTTTTCTTCCCTTTGCCAGTTTGATGGGTAAATGGAGCCTAGATATTTAAATATATTTTTCTGTTTCATGGCCATTTGCACTACTTGTTTTAGGAACTTGAAGGTCACTGTCCTTTCCCCATTTCTCAGTCAGAAGTTAGTCTCTTTCTTGTTTGGTACATAGGGTTTGCCATTTGTCTTTTGCCTTGATTCTTGCCTTCCACTTTCTTCTGCATGTTTAATCACTGTTAGTGGCACCAGCGTGTAGTAGAGGCCCCACCAGAAGCCTGACTGCCTTGACATCTCGCTGCATGTCACTACCCACAGCCAACGAGCCACCAAGTCCTCTCCGTCCCACTTCCTAAGCAGACCTTACTCCTGCTCCCGTTTACCCCTCTCCACTGCTACCACCACCACCATCTCTCACCCAGACCACAGCACATCCTAACTCTTCTCCACACATCCTCTTCTCCAATTTTCTCACCACCCAGAAGCTAAAGGATTTTTAAAGTGCAAATGGGATCATCTCGCCTTTAACAGCTGCCTATTCCATGGAAAATCACATTCAAAGTTCGTCATGTGACCCTGTGCTTGACAGGCCACATCTAGCACCCAGTTTTTGGCACTACTTGGTTCTCTGAATGCATCCATATTCCCTCAGTCTCTGCACTTAACCACATGGCTTCCTTTCAGGTCTTCAGATAAATCACACGTCTTCCTAACCCAAGGTCCTGGGTGTGCTGTGCCCTCTCCAAGGGGAGTTGTCTGCTCTCCCTCTACTGACTAATCCAGATTCACAACTCCCCCTCCCCCAGTCTTCTCAGCTTCATCACCATCTCCTCAAAGAAGCCCAACTATCCTCCCCATCTCCTGACTAAGTGAGCTTCTCTGGCTACTTACTGGGAATGAAGTGGATAACGGGATGTCCGTAGTCAGCCCTAGTTACTTTGGAACTGGAAAAAGGTACCTGAACTTCCAGGCTCCACCTAGTAGGAGGACTGAGATTCTGCTGGGTTTCCCACTCTATCTGGATAGACTGTAGGCCTGAGTGGGTCAGAATCAGCAGGAGAAGGGCGCCAATGGCTCCCAGAGCAGGGCTGGAGAAGGGGGCACAGGCACATGCCTCCCTTCAGGAAGTCCCTCCTGCCCCTGCCCACGAGGTCTCAGGAACCCTGGGCTCGGAGATGCTTCTTGAATTCTAAGTACCTCCTCTTCAGATGTGGACACTGATCTCAGGAAACTATTGATCCAAGTGACTATTACCACCAGGTGTCTGAATGAGGATGAGCTCTCCAGGGGACGTGGTATGTAGTTTCCAGCGTGGTCATTGTTAGTGAGTAGATATTGTTTTCATGGACTTCAGCTGCTAGGTCCTCGAAACCTGCTCACTTTAGCTTTCTTCTGGGTATTTCAGAGTCAAAGATTTTTCCTTTCTCACTCCCTCTTGGTCAGATTTCTTTTTTGTGTGTGAAAACAGGGTGATATGAAGCAATTTATGATGAGGAAACTGCCCTCTGGCCACAGGGCCTTGGTCCAAACAACCTAACAACTCACCACAGCTTGGCGGAGGAAGAGTGAAATCCCAATGCCTTAACTGGCCTTTGAAAGGATGGCTGAGTCCTCCTCGGGGCACCCAACCCAAGCTGACCCCAGTCAGGGAAACTCCAATTGCTTTCAGAGAGAGGTTGTTTTCTGTGCTGTGTAGCAGAGATAATGATGGGTTTTATTTATTTACCTAAAAACATGGAAAGCCCAATAATGACCTAAAATGTTCATGATCTCTTCACTTCTTTTCAACAAGACCCATGGAACCATGGGAGAGAGCCTTTTTAATTTTCAAAAGCCAAGCTGATCAGCTCTCCATGAAGCATCAACTTTTCCACCCAGCAGCCTCAGGCTCATCCTTTCATCAACAAGCCATTGCTGGCTGCCTCCCCTGTGGGTCAGTCCCAGGCTGGAATTGGTGGCCAGGAAGATGGAAATGGTATGGGCCTGACCTATGTTCAAATCCCAGCTCTGACTCCGATGAGCTTTGTGACAGGGAGAAAGCAACTTAACCTCTCTGAGCTTCCTCATCTGCAGAATGGAGATCCTTATCCCCACCTTCCAGGGCTGTTGTGAGAATTCTGTGGAACAGCATTTCTCAAAAAACTAGCTGGGCCTGCAAGTCAGGTCAGAACAGCATGCACCACTCTTATAATTTCCACTGCTAATGATGGTGAATGAGACATGCTCCCAGCACGAACAGGTACCATGTGTTACAGGTAGCATGAGGGGAGAGCAGGGGATGGGAGAGACTGTGATCTACAGTGGGATCCAGCCAGGAAGGGTCAAGTATACCATGATGGGACTGGGTAAGACAGACTGCAAACAGGACTCATGAGCACAGTGTTTGCAAAACAGAAAGGTCCATGGGAGGAGGTAGGAAATGTGGACCCATTCTGAGAAGAGCAAGCAGCAGAAGGAGCATGGGCATTAGTAAGGATACAGGGCAGGAGCCTGGAGGGCCTAGTAGGCCAGGTACTAATAATGGACTCATCCATCAATGGGTTTTAAGCTGGGCAATGACAGGGCCAGGTGTGTCCTTCAGAGTCATCACTCTGGTTGCAGTGAGATGGACTGGAGGGGTGAGGCTGGGTCAGGGAGAGTCATGGAGTTGAGGCTGACCCAGACCAAATGGGAGGGTCTCTGACATTTTCATGAGGTTGCTAGTTGCCCCTGCCCAGCTCCTCACAGCAGCATGACTCCAGTTGCCTAGTTACCGTTGTGAGCATGGCTATCATGGAGCTGCCCTGACAAGGGTCCTCTCAGGCATCAAGTACAAAATCATCCACCCAAAACCTGGATGACTTAGCTGGGCCAGAGCATCCTTTGCTGCAGGCCTTTCCATCCCTGTGCTGTTTCACGGCCCTCGCCTGGAGCCATGGTCAGGGTGCTGATATGCTGCCCCAGCCTCAATCAGTCAAATTAATTCAATTCTATTCAGTTAAATTATTTTTGTGTGTGAACCCGGGTTCAGGTTTGAGGGTAGTTATGAGATTGTAACAGCAAGGTTGTGTGTCCAAGAGGTCTACAGTCAAGGACACAGGTCTGTGCTGAAAAATGTGGCACATGCCTGGGCCCTGGAGTCTCAGAAAGCATTTGAGCGGCAGAGGGTAGGACAGGGAATTCCAAGCTGAGAGGGGGCATGTGTGGAGGAAGTGGTGTTGCCTTCCTGGCTGGACCACAGGGGATGGACAGGGGATAGCAGGAGAAGGCAGAAGTGAGGCTGAGGTCCCCCTGGGAAGGGCCTGATGCCACTTCCCACTTCCCTAAGGCACAAGAACTAGGGTCACATAAGAAAGAGCGAAGCAGTAACTTTTAAGCACAACCATGCATCTGGCAATGGGCATTACCTTAACTCTACACAAAGCCATTCAGTTTGAATTCTATAACCATCCTGGGAGGGAATATCATCACCACCCCCACTTCACACCCAGAGAAACTAAGGCTCAGAGAGATTCCACGACCTGCCCAAGGCTGCAGAGGCAGGAATGGAGCACAAATAGTTGAATCTGAGCCCACTGACCCTTCTCCTGCACAACACCAGCTCCTCAAATGATGGAGGCAGATGCTTAATATGCTTCAAACAGCCGAGGAAACAGAATCGTCATTGCCACCATCATCTTCATCATCGTCCTCATTACCACCGTGGTCATGGACTCGGAATTTTATTTCGGAAAGGAGGAAATATACCATATGTGCCTCATTATAACAGAACCTTAAAAGATTCCTGAGCATATATGTTTAATTAAAATCAACCACTGCCAGTGGCTGCCAATGGTCACTGCCTGCTTATGATGGGTGAGGTGCTTCCCATCCATGTTCATAACAACCTTGACAACAACCCTATAAAGCAGGTGTTACTTCCTCAGTTTTATAGTTGAGGACAAGGAGGCTCAGATGGGCGAAGTGACTTGCCCTAATTACTTAGAGCAGGAACTAGAAGACAGTGTCTAGGCACTGAAACCGACCTGTCAGCCACAAACTCTCTGTCAGCCATGAACTCTAATCTTGACCTCCAAAGGGTCCTCTTCTGGTCTCCATCTCAGTGAGTGATGCCACTTGCAGCATAAACTAGAAACCTAGGCCACCCCATGACACCCCATCCCTTCACTCATCCCCATATTAACTCATCATCAAATTCTTCTGGTTCTAACTCTCCCAATCCTGGCCACTTCTCACCATTTCTGCCTGCACTACTTTAGTCCAAGCCACAGTTATCTCTCACCTGAGCCTCTGCAGTGGCCTCCCAGATGGCCTCCCTGCATCCTGCAAATGTGATCCCACCCCCATCTCCAGGGCCCAGAAAGCCTGGCTCCTGTTGGTAGCTCTGTCTCCTCTTACCATATGCCCCTCCCCTTTCATTTCCTCAAACATCTCACTGTCTGTACTGTTTCAGAGCATTTACACAAGCTGATTCTGCTACCACTACTCCCAGCTGAGCAGGCCCTTCCTTCATATCTCAGCTCAAATGTTACTTCCTCTGGGAAGCCTTCCCAGACTCCCAGTCTAGATCAGCAGGTACACACCAGACAGTTGTGTCGTGGCTAAAATATGGAGATACTTCCACACCAGTTGCTATGTAGTCACTGCCCAAGCTCCTGGATGCCTCACACCAGGACCTGAGCTCCTCTCAGGAACCTGCCCCTTGCCCCCACAGTCCAGAGGCTAAGGTCTGGCACATGGAAGGCCCCCGGCTCCTCCTGAGGCATTATGACAGAGGACTGTTACCTGCCGTCCAGGTTGTTAAATATTTTGCATGTCACCTCTGCTTGTGATCCTAGACTTCTCACATTTCATTGTCACATATTTATTTGGGGAACTCTATCATGAACTCTTGGATGGCAGGGAGCACAGAAGTTAGATTTACCATGTCACTTCTCAATAAAGAAGACCTGAGTGACATAGAGAATGGAATGATGGGGCAGTGCTGCTTGCTCCACCCTTCTGTCTGTATCTGCTCAGATTTTCCCACAACTTCAGGCACCAAGCAATGAAGACACAGGGATGATGCCACGTAGCATCTAGGGGGCATGACAGCCACGGAGGGTCTGCCTGCCCAGCCGGGTGAGGTCATGGTCTTACCTACCTATGGACACTCAGGAGACAGGAAGAAGGCGGAGCCTTTCTGGGTTTGACTTTTTCCTGCTCATTGGTCAATTTGCCCACCTTATAAAGCACTCTCAAATCCATCCCCAGGTCGGTACCAATCAGATAACACCTTAGCCCAAAAAACCATCTTCTCTCATGACAAGACTCTCTTAGCAAGTTTCCCTACCTCACTTCGCATCCCCCTGAGCCTTCTCCTGCACCACGCCTGGTCTTAAAAGGCGCTATCTGATCATGTCTTTCTTCTGTTAAAAGTTTGGTGGCTTTCCACTGTCCTCAAGATGCATTCAAACCCTCCATCTGTTTATACAGTCTTCCTCGTTGGGCCCTCTCTGTCCCTCTAACCTCCCTGTCTGCTTCTCTCCTTATTCTCTTCCATTTCCTGAATTGACACACATGCTGCCCTGATGTCTAGAACTTCCCCAGTTCATTTCTATTTACCTTCTGGGTTTCAGCTTAAAGGGCGTATACTTTGAACAGCTTTTGCTGATGAACCGTAGGCAGTCAGCTCCTCATAGGGTCCACTGCTCTTTTGTTACAATTTGCACCCCTGAACTACCTGTTCACTGTCTGTCTTGAAAAGAAGCCCCAGGTGGACAGGGACTGTATCATCTTGTTATCCCCACTGCTTGGCCTGATTCCTGACACAAAGGCTCAATCAATATCTGATGAAAGAATAATCAATATGATGAGACTGCAAGCTTGGACCTTTCCCCTGTCTCCAGGGTCAAAGCTGAATTTAGATTAATTCCAATGGTTACTATAGAGATTTCAGGAAATAGCCAATTAATTTGCATCCTTTTTCTGGTGTGTAGAAGGGGTCTGAAAACTCAGCAGTGAAGTTCCCTAAGGGATGAGTCTGAACTCTTAGGAGAAAATCTGAACTGTTAAAACAAACAAACAAACAAACAAAAAGAAATACTTTTGAGAAAAAGGAAGGAGAGGTAAGCTCTCCAAAGAAAACTTCTGAGTAGAAATGTGCAAGAAAAGACGAAGTAAATATTCACCTTCACAGGAAAAGGTTGCCTCCAGGTAAACCGAGAAGGGATCACGTGTTCCAGGAAATGGATATCAGCCTAGATGGGCTCTGGTCCCTCCTCTGACCCTGACGAGACTTGTGACCCTCAGCCAGGCCTTTGCCCTCTCTACAGCTTGGCTTCCTTCCCAGCAAAACAACAAGAAGTGCCCAGGCCCCCAGGCAGGGTTCTTGCACAAGGATCTGCAGGGAAGAACCTAGGTGGGTGGGTGGAGACTGAGTATCTGTAGACTGAGCCAAGCACCCAGCGCTCTCCAGCACAGGGGCCTCAGGAGGTTCCAAGGCTTCTCTGACCCTGCCCAGCCTTCTCGGACATCTTCAGCCACCAACAAATTGGGAGACATTGGCCTGAGGTAAGTGAATGCCAACTAGGCAGACAGAGTCCTGAGAATGGCCCCTGAAGCTGCCACAGGTGTGGACACAGTGCAGGCTGAGCTGCTAAATGAGTGCCCCTGGGCCTGAAACTCATGGATCCTGGAGTCCCAGGTATTCAAATAACTGGAAAACATCTGGGACAAGCGTGTTCACTGTTTTTGTTTCATGGAACCCTGTGACTGGTTCTTGAAACTTATACTTTCCCAGAAAAATGTTCCTAAATGCATAAAATAAAATCCCTAGGATGACAGTGGAAACCAATTATATTGAAATGGTTATCAAAATGTTAAACTCCTAACTCTGTGATACACTAATATTTTTATTTCTTTTATAAGTCAATATTTATAACAAGATCTAGAGGCAGGTCTAATAACCCTCCCAGCCTTGAAGGAGTGATGAGTGCAAATGCTATTCTGAGGTATCTCCAGTAACAATATCTGATTCCTCCTGGCAACAAAGTCCAGGAGACTTCTAATGATATTGTGGTTTATTGCCTACATCCACAATGGAAGAAAATGCTAACTTTTTCCCTAGCCATGCGCTCACATTAAGAACTTCTGATTTAGGGCAGTGACCTGACTTTACAGAGGAGGAAACTGGAGTCTCCGAAGGGGCAGGGACCTCTGGCCATGATCTGCTCACTCTGCAGAGCTGCCTCCCAAGTGCTTGAGTCTCCAAACCATTATGCGGACCACTGTTTTACTTCCCCGAGCCTTGGTTTCCTCAGTTGTAAAATGGGAATGGCCACACCCACTTCTACAGTTCTGCTGTGGGAATATAGGAAGGGGAAAGGAACCAGATGGGGCCTTGTGCCTACCTTGTGCTCTGCACTTGTATAAATTAGTAGTTTGTGAGCAGGTATTATATATGCCTCATGTGAAACCTAAGGATATGAACTTTGGGTTTCAGTGAAGGGGTAGGTCCAGAGTGGTAAACCCAAATGCCTTTAGGAGTAAGGCAATAAGGAGGGGTGGGGATTGTGGCAAACTCAAGAACTCATGCCCCTCCGAAAGGAGCAGTTGCCACTCAGTACCCATGGAAGACGCCACATGGAGGTGTGAAACCACGGCTTGGGGCAGTGACGTGACGGTCTTATGTAGTGGATTTGGAGAATCGTGCACTTGAGAGGTGGCTCTGCGAAGTGGGCAGAGCTGGGAGGCCTAGTGTTGCCAAATCTGACTTTCTAAGAGATGATGAAAATCCATATTTTTTGCAAAGTGTCCTGGTTTTTATATTAAATATCTTTATATTTAAAACAGGATATGAGCCCTAAAACATATCTGTAGGTTGTCAGTTTACAGCCCTGTGGATGTAGAGGTAGGAAAGGAGATGAAACAGGTAGGTGTTTCCTATATAGGCCAAGAGGGTCCTTACCCCAGCCCTGGAGATCAGATGGTGCCCATGCAGGGTAGGCATTCTCACCAGGGAAACCAAACTTCCCCCAACAGAGACTGCAGTCATAAAATTATGCTCCCTGCCTCTCACTACTGCAAGGCTGCCTTTCATATAAATAACCATGAACTGTGCTCACAGAACATCAAGGTAAACAGAGATGCTTTCAGGGCGGGTAATGCAGGCAATTCTAACAGATGAAGAAACAGGCTTCCAAATGTAAATAGGAAGATAGACAGACAGAGATCCAAGTTTGTTCCATGTGATTTGCAGGCTCTGAGCTACAGACTTGGAGAATCTTGGGTCATTTGGGCTGGAAGGGACTTGCCAAGGGTGGCATTCGGTATGTGAGTACTTCCAATTTCGCACAGCATCCGTTTCCTCATCTGAAAACCCCAACAGAGCCACTCGGTTCCCCGGATGTGTCATACTCTCTGCAGCCCAATACTGCAGTTCACACTGTTCCCTCCTTCATCTGGCCACCTCCCACCTGACCTTCAAGATCAGCTCGAATCTGCCTTTGGGAACCGGCCCTGCCTCCTCCCTCTGCCTCCATCAAGCAGAGCACTTGCCACACAGGAGTATCACTGTTGGAGTGTGTGTGTCTCCCCTCCAGCTGGCAGGGAGCTCCAGCTCTGTCTCCTCAGAGCCCAGCACAGGGAGACACTCCACAAACTGCTGCCCAGGGAAGCCATGAGCAGTGCACAGTGCAAGTCCGCCGTGAGTGGCACAAGGAGGTGAAAAATAAAGACTATAAGGGGAGAGTGCACCAAATACCATCTTGATATAAAGTTAACATGCCGAACGGTCCAAGTCTAAGGTCAAATAGAGACTCTGGTCTATAACATGCAAGACCAGCCAGAATGCAGGTAAGGATGATGCATGGTTACTTTGATCTGGTTACTTTGATCATCCCTCTTGCCAACAAATGAGGAACAATTGAAGTCGTTCCTAAGGATTCATGTGCACCAGGCTCCACACTGGACACGACCACACACTGCTTAACTTAATCCCAGTAGGTAACATACCTACTTCATGGTTTACAGGTGTGGAGCGAGAAGAGCTAGGTTCATCCAAGGCAAGAAGGCAGTACTAGAAGCCAATCCACACCTCCAGAGTTCTCTCCATCCCATTCATGTCCTTACTGTCACAATGGACCTTCTTCATCCTGCCTGGACCAGCCATTGCTCATACCAGCCATGGAGCAGCAAGCAGGTGGAGCCTTGAATAAATGCTTTCCCCACTCCCACTCCCAGTCTGGTATTCCAGACCTGCCCCCACCACAGGTCTGAGGGCTTGCGAGGAGGGGGTCCGTGTGGGGTCTCTCTGGGAAAATGATTAAAATGAGTAAGGCGGAAGAGAATCCCAAAGTTCCTTCCCCACCTCCCAGTTACTTTGGCTATGGAGTGGGTAGGGAAAGAGGTTCTGCTTTCTTTAGGTTTGAGTTTTAAAACATTACTTCCATTTAGGAGTTACCCATAGGAAACTCTGATTAAGGTAGTGTCTACTTGGAGAAAGATGTCCTCAGTTCATCTATTCTTTCACCAGCCCTCTAATAATAGGCCAGGCTGCAGTAAGAGGGGACAGAAAGGGGCTCTGTGGATGCCACAGCGAACACGGAATCCATCCTGATTGCTCAGTCAGTGCGCACACCGAGCATTTCCAGCCTCTATCTGCACAAGACGCCAAATATGACAACCAAGGGTACATGGAATTCCCTCGGAGCATCAATGGATGAGGCAGAGGCTTGGAGTCAGAGAGACTCAAGTCTCAAATCACATAACCTCTCTGACGAGGTTCCTATGCCCAGATCCCACAGGGCTGCTGCGGTGAGGATCAAGTACAGAGACACAGGCCAAATAGCTATTGCAGTGTCTGGCACGTTGCATGCTGGTATCCCGGCCACTGTCACTTCAACGCTACTGGGGACTGAGCACTGGAGGGAACCGAGGCACTGGGCGGGGGGAGCGGGGGGACCAATACAGTGGATGTGCTATTTAGTTCCTCAGGCTTGACCTCCATTGTACCTTTTTAATCCTACCTTGTCCATTGGGGTAATATTTTACAAGCCCACAATATATAGTTTTTTATGAGTCCATAAAAATCTTCAGAGTAAAATCAGTCATCTGCCACTGTCTTTCTTGAGGACTAAAGCCCAACACTTGAGCCTAACCTCCCGGGCTCTCCGTAATCAAACTGGCCATGCTCCCCTCCCAGCATGCGCTCCTGGCCTCCTCTCAGGTCTCTGACCCTTCTCTAGATGTGTTCTGCCCACTCCTGCCTCTGAACTTTTGCTCATGCTGTTCCTCTTCTGGAACAATCCAAACCCTTCCAGTGTCTGCTCCCCCACCCACGTGAGAAGCATTTGCCTGCAATTCAAGCCCCCGCTGCCTCTTCTTCCTCAAAATCCCATGATACTCTGAGTACAACCCATTTGTGATCTGTCTTCTCTTCCTCCCTGGAACTATTTTACTGGCTGCAGGCCCTGAGTGAGTCTCTGAACCTTGAAGGTCTCCAAGTACTCTCACAGGAAGGAGAGCTCCTCCCAGGCAGGGACAGTGCAGACCCTCACCCTGCCGACTCCACGTGAGTAATTCCTCCCTGTCCTTCAACAGCCATGATGAGGGCTCCCTCCTCCAGGAAGCAATCCTTGGTCCACAGGCTGATTTCATCTCTCCCACCAAGTCCCCACCGCACTCCATCTGAGTTTTCCTCAGAGGACACAGCACCTCCTTCCATGCAGTAATTTGTGTGGCTGGCTCCTCAGCACCATGGGTGCATGAGGGTAGGGGCCTTGTCCTGTGCACTGCCTCCTCCCTGGCACAGAGTTTGACAGTGTGTTTCAGTAAGTATATGTCAAATAATAACAATCACAGCAGAAAACCCGACATACACCCTTACTATTGCTGTGCATTATTTTAGGTGATGTTCGAATATTAGTTTACTGAACACGCACAGCCTCCTGCAAGCTCTCCCGATGAAGAACCTGAGTCACAGAGAGGCCAGGTAATAAGCCTAAGGTCGAGGAGGTGGCAGAGCTCCTGCTTGAATCCAGGCCAAGTGACTCTGGCAAACATGATCTTAACCACTGAGCAATACCACCTTGACTTCATTCATCTTCATATCCTCAGGGCCTAGCAAAGAACCAGGCAGTCAGCAAGGACTCAGCTAGTAAGTGCTCCCAATGCCCCCTTGTTGGAGGGTTGCCACCAGGCAGGGTGAGACACGAGATGGGAAGAGCATCTGGGGAGTGGATGCTGCCCCTGCCACGCCTGCCGCAAGCACACCCTGACGTGGGTTGCTCTCCTTCTCTTAAAGAGATGCACCAGCCCCCACCCCACTCAGCCTTCTCTGCCAGGGCCAGCAAATTCATCCTCAGAAGCGAGCCTAGACTTAGGCTGTGTATGTTGTTACCATCGGGACGGGCTGCCCATTTATTTCTACATTCATTAAGGCTTCTACACACTCCATTTGTCTCCCAGAAGACCCCATCCATAGGCACTGTCGGAAACCGTCCATTTGCATGGCTGATGATGCTCCCTGACCCAAAACCAGAAGGCGAGGAAGCAGCCCTTCCATCATTCTCTCCTGACCTCAGTTGTTTTTGTAACTGTAAGCTGCCTTTCATACATGCAACATTAACTTTTCTAGGTTACAAAGTGGAGGGTGGGGTCCTACTAATTTAGAATATGATTCCAAAGCCAAGTGAAATGAATCATTCAACTTATTTATTCCCAGACCTTATGCAAAGGGACCAGGAATCAGGACAAGGAAAATCCCAGTTGATGACACTAAAGCTATGGGTCCAGGTCCCCCCACTTCAGTGCTTCCCCAGAGAGCCCAGTAAATTACAAGCACCAGACCCTCCCTCCCTATCAAAATATACCCAATGCAATCTTTCTAAAAGGATAATCCTCTGCTAAGTCCTACACAATCATGTCCAATGTTTGCTGCAAATGGACACCAGGAAGCCAGTGAACTTGCCCCCGCTCTGAATACATTTGTTAATAACTCTTGCACAGAAAGAGCTTCGTTCCTGCCGATGTCAAGGCTCTGGAAATCAGACTCCTAACAAATTTCCTTTGGTTTTGTTTCACACAATCCTGCTTCTGTCTGCTTCATGCTCTTCCCCAAATGTGTTGGGTCCCAGTGGGCCATTGTCCTCCATGAATGATGGCTTCTCCCTTGACAAATGGCCCTCCATCTATCATTACGGAGCTCCAGCGGCAACAACAGAGGGTCCTCTGTTTCCCTCGCAAGCAGGCAGAGTGATGGCCCTGCCTTGCACTTGCCTCCCCCGCACTCTCGGGAGGGATACCAAGAATTCTGGGAGCTCTTGGGAAGCGAGTAAAGGCTGAGCCACTTCCACGTTCAATGTGAAGCCCTCCTGGGATGTGGAGACCCCACTTATGTTCTCTTCTCCCAGGTGGGCAATCCCTGTGATCCCTCACCCTCCTTTCTTCAGCCCCAGCCTTTCTTCCAATCATGCCATCCATCTCTCTGCTGAGCTCTGAGAATCTAATGAGATAATCACACCAAGAGTGTTCTGCAAATACAGAATGGCCAGAGCCATGAAGAGGGACTGTCTTTGTGGTCAAGAAAACCTGGGTTCAAATCTGACTCAACAATTTCAGATTGGGTGATCTTGCAAGAGCCACTTGACCTCTCTAAGCCTCAATGTTCCCCTCTGCAAAGTGGAAATCATAATGCCTGCCTCACAGTATTGCCATGAAGCTCAAGTAGATAATGAAGGTGATGGATGTTAATCACTAAGCACAGTGCCAGGCAAACAGAAGGTATTAATAAGGGGTCTTATTATTTCAAAATATTTTCCCTAAAACTCTAGAAAAATTGACGGTGGAGAGAAATGAATTCCATTTACTTGTGGCTTTGTGTCCCCCTTGATAAAAGGTGCTGGAGCTGGAGTACCCTGGGGTTCCAGTTCCAAATAGCCAGCACATCCCAGATCAAGTTCAGACTCTGGCTGTGCCTTTTGCTGTGTGACCTTGGTTAAGGAATTTAACCTTTCTAAGCCTCAGTTCCTCTGCAAACTACGAAAAATAAGATCCACTGTATAGGTCCATTGCGAGTCCTAGTGAGGTAATGCAGAAAAATGCTAGCCTTTAGTTCATGGTATATAGTAAGTGCTAAGGAAATTTTAGTTAGTTATGTTACTTGCTTATTCATTAGACACTGAATAGGAGTCTAGGACATTGTGCTACATGCTGGAAGAGGTAAAAAGAAAAAAGAGCAGGAGCAGAAGGAGAGAGGGGTGAGGGGAAGAAAGGTTTAATAAGGCATGCTTTATAGCCTCCTAGAGCTCAGAGACTAATACAGTAATTCTCAACCCTGACTTAGGAACTTTAAAGAATGCTGTTGCCCAGGCTCTATACCCAGAGATTCTGATTTAATTGGTCTGGGTGCAGCCTGGGTATCAGCATTTTCTAAGCTCCCCAGGAGATTCTAATGTGACCAGGGCCATGAAAGACTGGCCTATTTGGGGGAGGATATGTACACAGAAATGTTTTTAATAATACATGCTTAGGTCTCCTCCAGAGCCATGTACAAAGGGCAAGAGGAACACACACATAGGGAAAGATGTTGCCTTATCACTTAAGCAGGCCTTCACCAGGAGGAAACGAAGGAAGGGCATTCTGGGCCTTTTCTGGAAGACCCCACATAAAGGCAGAGCTGCAGGGGGGTCACCCGGCAGGACCTAGAGCAAACCAGGCAACAGGAGGGAAGTGAGAAAAGTCTGGATTATTTCTTATGAGCAGAGCTTCTTGGGGGTCCCCAGCCATAAACTCTGTGCCCCCAGTCCCTGGCCAGGACACTACTGCAAGGAGAGGGAGGGAGGTGAAAAGGGAGGGAGTAAGGCGGGGGAGAGAGAGAGAGAGAGAGAGAGAGAGAGAGAGAGAGAGAGAGAGAGAGAGAAGAGAGAGAAGAGAGAGAGAGAGAGAGAGAGAGAGAGAGAGAGAGAGAGAGAGAGAGAGAGGAGTTCCACATGATCAGGCAGTCTGTGGAAAGTTCTCTCCCAATGGCAGTTATCCCCTAATGCTGACATATGCTTGCAGAGAGGCCAAACACTTAGGGTGACACAAAGGTTGGTTGGTTGGTGGGGATGGGCACCTGTCCATGGTGCTGAACAGTCCTGCGCTGGGTCTGTTCAAAGTGCTCTGTAGATCTGTCAAAGTCACCTGGGAGCTGGTTAGAAATGCAGGATTGTTGGCCCCACACCAGACCTACAGAATAAGAACCTGCCCCTAATCCAGTCCCCAGTGGGTCTGGGTGCAATTGAAGTCTGAGGTGCACTGCCCTAGGCCAGTGTTTTCAAGCTGAAGATTACACTCCATTGGGGAGTTAAAATTTTTAAGTTAGCTCATTAGAAACAGCATTTTTAAAAATCCTCACCCAAGTATATTTTTCCCATTGATTTCTAGAGAGAGTAGAAAGTAGGGAGGAGGGGAGAGAGAGAGAAACACTGAGGTGAGAAAGACACATTGATTGCTTGCCTCCCACCCCCGCCCCAACCAGGGCTGGGGAACCTGCAACCCCGGTACGTGCCCTTGACCAGAAATCAAACCCATGACCCTTTGGTGTGCAGGTTGACATCCTAACCACAGAGCAAAACCAAACCGGCTGGGGAAGAATTTTTAAATAAGAATGGAATGGAACATAAAATAACTAAAAATGTCAGAATTCTACTCTGGCCAGGTGGCTTACTTGGTTGGAGTGTTGTTTTGAACACCAAAAGGTGGCTGGTTTGAGTCCTGGTCAGGGAATATACCTAGATTCAATCCCTGGTCAGGGCACATATACGAGGCAACCATTGATGTTTCTTTCTCACATCGATGTTTCACTCTCTCCCCCTTCCTCTCTCTCTAAAATCAATAAACACATATCATTTGGTGAGAATTTTTTAAAAAGTCAGAGTTCTTCTCACCTAAGAGCAAGCTCTATCATTACACATAGGGGTATACTGAGCAGGATCTAAAAAGTAGTTATTCCTATGAGTTGCATTTAAACAAATTCTGAAAGACACTGCTTATTTCTCCTAATCCTGGGACATGGGTGATTCTTATCCAATACCTCCCAGGATTCTGAGCCAGGTGAGGAAACATAGTGTTGGAGAAAAGAGTTATAGATCAATAGAGAAAGAGAATGAGAGACTGGGCTTGGGTCTGCTGAAGAGGTATATGCTGAGAGATCATTGGGGAAGGCAAACATAAGTAAGTAAGTAAATAAATAGATGGATACATACATACATACATACATACATACATACATACATATATACATACATAGCAAAGGGGACCATGTTTGAGTGTTATTATCTACAGACATACTTTAAAGTGCTCTTGGTTTTCCTTTTATTTCAATGAAAAAAATTTAAATAGTTTATTGATATTTAAAGAGAGAGGATGGGAGAAGAGAGAAACATTGATGTGAGAGCACAACATCGATCAGCTGCCTCCTGCAGCTGGATCGAGCCCACAACCTGAGAATGTGCCCTGACCAGGAATTGAACCAGCAACCACCCAGTGCATGGGATGACACCCAACTAACTGGGCCACACCAGCCAGGGCTTCCACAAAATTTTATAAAACGTTACCCTGCCCTTAAACATTGTAGTGAGTTTATATTTCTCGGCATGTACAGCTGATTTTTATTTTTTTTGGACTTGAGGACCCCCTCACCTTTCTGATGGTTTGCTACCACCATTTCCAGGAAAGCTGGTGGGGGGCAAAGAGAGGAGAGGCCCCATGACTTAGTGTCAATGGCTCCTCACCAAGGCCAGGTTTCCATCAACCAAATCATTTCGAAGCACAATTTCAAAGAACTTTGAAAACAAAGAAAAGAGGCCTTTTAAAAATGCACAGACATTTTGTTTGCTTCAAGAGGGGACACAGAACAAAATATCAACAGCAGAAGTGACACCGCGGTTTTCCTTCCTTTCAGGAATCGGCAATGGGAGTTATTAACCTCTCACCACACGCCTATTATTTCATTTACTCAATAGTGTCCTACATTCTGTTTTGCCTAGGAAACTGGTGTGTAATGGAAGATGACAAAAAATGACTCTTACAATAATGTTCTCCCAGGCTAGTGGAGTTTATAAAACACTGAGCTTAGTATTCCACTTTGGGAAATTCTGCATGAAGGTCATGGTGGGGGACAAAAATTATGTTAACACCCACACATGGTGTCAGCTTCTTGGAAGACACAAGTCTATATGCCCAAACTTTTGTATTTGTTCTGCAAAATGGCAGAATCAAGATGACTGTCTCCTCTGCCAGGAGCTATGATAAGGACAACTTGAACAGTTTTATTGTATTTTTTTTTTAAATAAGCAAATGACAAAGTAATGCATAGCTACAATCTATAAAGACAAATTGTTTTTGATGCAGACAGGGCATCTGATTTTTGAGGGGTATTTAAGTCCCTCAAACCCTAAGATACTTGACATGACCCTTGATATGAAAAGTGGAGAGCTAGTAGTCCTACGTTCCTGGGCCTTCAGGTCTTTATCGTATTTAATCCACTTGACAAACAATAGGATGAGTATCACAATCCCTCTATTCAGAGATGGCAGAACGATAGCTCAGAGATGGTGAGTGACCTTCCCAAGGTCACGGAGCCACCTCATCAGAGCAACACAGCCGGAGTCTGAACTCTAGACAAGTCTGACTTTAAAGGTCCAGTCAAGTGGACCAAGTGTGGATTTTCAGCTGCTTTTCTGCCTCAGCTTCAGAAACCCCAGTGTTTCACAATAACCTTCTTTCCCACACGCTTCGGGTTATTTTCCCAAATTGCTGCTTTCATCTCTCTGGGTCTTGGGTCTGAGTTGGCAGACATTACCCCCAGGCTCCGTCAGACACTGAAGGAATTGTCCTGTGTGGGTCACTTACACAGAGGGATCTCAGCAAAGGGACTGGCTTTTCACGGTGGCCCCAAAATAAAACCTGTTTCCCTTCTATTCAGTCAGAGATTTTAAAAAAGAGTCAAACAGCATATCCCCAAAGTGGGGACATTTACATCCATCTGAACTTTGAGGCTGGATTTCCTCAAGATCACAACTTAAGCATTTCTGAAACTGGTTAATGCTTAGAGGGGGGAAAAGCCCCATTTGAGAAATAACATTTCAAAAAACCCTGATCTGAATATAGACAGTCAGTTCAACATCATTTCTCCATGGCTTGCCACGTTCCGCACACTGTGAAGAGGGCCAGTGTGGTGGACACAAGGCACCAAGACATGGACTTGGGCCAGGGTATTTATTTATGGTCCTTTTTATCAGTTAACAAACACTGGAAATTCTAACTAGAATTCAAGCTCGAAGGAACACATTTCAGTGTAATAAAAAAATGTCTGACCATCAGCACTTGTCTAACAATGCAACAGCCAACCTTATTAGCAAGTTTCACCCAAAGGAATGCTGGTAAATATTTAACAACTGGCTCTCCAGGAAAACAAACAAGACAAAACCCAACAAAGGCCCTGCTTTGTAGCATTTTCTGGTTTCCGTGCTGTAAATTCCGCTACCATGGCCGATTTCCAGCTCTCAAAGTGGAGCCACCGAAAGAGGAGCTGGGACAACTCCACCACACAGACAAAGTGTGTGTAAGGAACCTCAGGAGCAGCAGATCATGCAGTGAAATAATCAGGAAGTGGTGAATGCCGAGTATCCCTTCCTTTCTCTTTAATATAGAGGGTGAGGCAAAATGAAGCTTACTGTTGTGAGTATGTGAAACACAGTGTTTATCCTTGTATTATCGAATATTAATTACTGCATTATCTTCCATATAAACAACTGTAAACATATTTTTGCCCCACCCTGCAATTTATTTAAGCCTGAGTTTATATAATTTCATTTTTAGTAATAGCGTGCTTATTAAATGTCTCACAAAATCCCTGACAAATGAGCAGTCAGTTCTTTCTTGTAAGCCAGTACAAGGGGTTCCTCAACTGCACAGGACCTTCACCACAGGGGAGGGTGGGAAATCAGCGGTGGGGTAGCCATGTTCATGGATAGGATTACCTAAGTCTTTACGTTCCTCCAACTCAGGCAGCAGAGGCCTCGGCCTCTGCTACAGTGTCATTGCTGGTGGCACTTCATCACCTATCGTGTGCCAGAGACTGTGCCGAAAGCTTCGTGTGCATTGTCTCATTTATCTTGACTAACGCCCCATAGGGTAGATTGGGACTACTATCATACCCATTTTACAGAATAGGCAACTGAGGCTTAGAATACTCACTCACATGCTTGGAGTCACAGAATAGTAAGTGGCAGTGTTGAAATGTTTGACTCTAAATCTCTTCTTAAGCAGGACATTACACTGATGTTGTGAGAGACATGCTAACCCACTGGCTCATGCACCTCCATCATCCCTCAGGGCAAAATGATTTATTTGTGAAGCATGAGAAAGAAGAGATGGGCTGTTCCCAGTTGCAGATCTCAACAGGCTTGGCTCACCCTTCTGAATCCGGAGACCTACAGGAAGTACTTAAATGAACACCATCTCCCTTTCCTTTGCAGCCATAAACTAACAACTGATGTCTGAAATGAAGTACATCTATACAAAATCACCATCTTCATAAGTAAAAAAGGTAAAATATCTATCACTTAATTTTTTTCCACTGAACAGACAATTAATTTAGACATGCTGAAGGCACTGCTAGCAACAGGCAGCGTGGTCTGAAGTTTGGTGTCTCAGTTCTAACGAACGACAAACTCTTTTTCCTTCAACCAAGGGATAGTGGAGGGGGAGCAATACAGTCAGACTGGACCTAACGTGAGCAGGACATCATATCTCTGTATCATAAGAGGCAGGTGAGTGCAGCGTCTTGCCCAGTACCGACCACCACATTCTCCACTGTTCAGTAAAACAGTAGCTGATCCCACGCTAAGTCAACAGCCCTCCAACCGGTCCCATCCCGAAGCTCTGACCCTAGTCTCGGAGCCCACACCAGGCGAGCACCCCAATAGGGCACGCAGTTGGCTGATAAGATATTCCTACCGGATAGAGGAGGCGCCCCCAGGGATAAATGGGCTGAAGGTTAGCTCACTCCCTCTATTCATTGTCCACCTACCTCCCACTATGATGGAAGGTCCTTGCAGGGCAGGAAGAATGTGGCCCTCCTTTGGTGGGGCAGGTGAGGCTCAGAGCCCACTGGCAGAGGCCCGGGCCCTGGCTCCCCTCCTCTCCTCTCTGCAGTCTTCTACCTCTGGTAACATCCAAGGATTGCAACTGAATGCAAGAGTTTGCACTCAATGTTTACCTGCGGAGGTTTTGGTCACCTGCTTAGTCAAGATCCCTGGGCTGTGCATCTTAGCTGCTTTTTCATCATGCCTCCATGGCATAGAATATGGAGGTGCCGCTGCATGATGCAAACTACCTAAACTGTGGGCAACAGCTCCTATAGCAACAGATGACAATGTGGGGAGGGCTGCCTGGCTCTTGGCCTGGAGGAATTTTACTTTGAAATCAATCAAAATTGCAGTTGAGAAAGAAATAATAAGCACTATAAATTATTTAGTGCAACCGATGTGACAGGTGAGTTATTCCCAGGCCTCACAAGCAGCTCTTCAAGGCGACTACTGCTCTCCCACTTCTTGGATGAGGAAAGATTAGAAAACTAGAGAAGCATGTTCAGGGTCACACTGCCAGGAAGTGGCAGAACCAGGTTTTAAACTCACTTTGTCTATCTCCAGAGCCCTTATTCTAGATACATTACAACTCTGTCTACCCAAAAGGGGCAAAAATAATTGCTAAGGGCTTGCTTACTCCATACTGATAATGAGGATAATGAAAATAGCAGCTAACATTTAAATAGTGCTTACAATTCTCCAGGCACTGTTGAAATTCAGGTTTTTAAGTCTTCCCAACAACCTTCATTTGAAAGATGAGGAAACTAAGGCTCCAAGAGGTTGCGCAACATGCCCAAGGTCACACAGATGAGGACTAAGTCAGGTGCCCCTTAGTATTCTCCTATCAATCTTGAAAAAAAGGTGGTTGCATCCCTGATTCATAGAACAGGAAACTGAGGCTCAGAGAGGTTAAGAGATTAGCTCAGGGACACACAGCTAAGAGGTTTAAAGAATTTTTCTCAGCCAAGATTACATCTTAGGAGTAGAAGGACACCTGGCATGGAGATCAGCTTGCCACTTACTAGCTATACATCCTTAGACAAGTCCACTGGCCTCTCTGGACCTCAGTTTACCCATGAGGACAGTAAGAGGCTTTTACCAGGGGCCTCCTTCCCATCCCTCCAGCCTGGATGCCCCAGGACCCCTGGTGCTGGAATGACCTATGTGATACAGTCTCTCAACTGAGAAGAGCAAAGTGCTCTTCAAACTCAACACATGTTCCCCCCACACCATCACCACCCTGGCTGTTACATTTTCAGGTAAATAAACAGCTTCAAACGCTTTCAAAATCATTGCTAATGCTTCTCCTCAGAGCGTGATCTCCTTTATGGATCCATAGAAAGGGTTTATGGAAAGGCTGTTGATAGCGTGGTGTCCCTAATGATTTATCTATCAGAGAAGGTGATGTAAAAGAGCAGCAAGACATCGCAGGGGAAGAGGAGGAGGGTTAGCTGCCTGCTCCTGCTGGGAGGCAGAGGCAGACACCTCCAGGAGGGAGCAGGCAGTCTGTCTGAGCTCAAACAACTTGTCCTGGGGCCACCTCGGATACTTTGACTTTCTATACAAGCCCAGAAAAGCACATCATGGACAATCTGGGAGGTGCTGAATGGAACCACAGAAAGACACAGGACCTCAAAGTCACACACAGATTGCGACAAAGTGAAAAATGTGTCTCAGCGCTTTCCTGGTCTTAGTAGCTATTTTGGAGCAACCAGAAGCTTAAGGTATTAAGAAGTTTGTGTAGGGATTTCATATTAACAAGGACCATTTGGCTTGTCCCAGTGCATGGTGGGAATATCAGGCTGCTTGGGGAAAGGGCAAAGGGCAGAGAAGGATGTCGTGGGTCTTTGCCAATATGTGACTAGGCAGAGCCAGGAAACCAATGGGAAATCAGTTTCATGGAGACCTTCTGGGGTTAGGATTGATATAAATTACAGGTAGCCAAGCATGGCTCTTGATGATTTGTAAAATCCTGCTGGTCTCACCTATTTTTACCTTCGCTGCATCTCCTCCAGCTACATCTCCTCTCACGACTTAACTCCCACATCTCTGCATTGTAGCACCAGCTGTTCCCTCTGTCCGGATGATCCCCTTTCCTGTGCTCTGCTGGCAAAGTCCTGCCCTTCCCTGTGGCCTTTCCAAGTGGCACCTGACTTGGGCAGCCTCCTGCCCCAAACCAGGGTTGGATTCATGGGCTTGCAAGCCATGCCAAATCACAGGGCCTGTGGCTAGGAGAGCCCTATGCTTGGTTTCATGGTTGGCTGCTTTAAATTCTTAATCATTTTTTAAAAGGGGTTCTGCATTTTCCACCTGCAATGGGTCCCACAAATCATGAGGCTGGACCTGCTCCCACCCTCACAGGCTGAGCCAGGCGCTCTCCCCACTGTGGTCTCACAGCACCTTGGTTGCTCGCTCCTCCATGGTAGGACCCATCATTGTTCTCAGATGTTTGTATCTTTCCACCTGCCTTGTTGCCCAAAAATAGGGTATTTAAACAGTTAAAAGGGATGCAAAAAAAGGTAAAAAATAAATCCAAGACAACCATAATAAATAGCAATTTGTCATAAACTGGGAGTAGATGAGAAAAGAAAGACAGGTAAACAAAATTGAGCCAGGAATGAGGTTAATTTTCTTAGCAGGACTTCCTCAGATTTGGCCCTATACTCCCTTGCGCTCTATAGGGAAAATGAGACATTATTGTTCACGCATTCCCGTGTTAATGAGGTAAAGCATTTCTTCTTAACACTACAAAGAGGCAGAATTTCTCTGAGGGGCTTTAGCCTGGTATCTGCACTTCCTAAAACAGTCACGACATTTGAGACAAGTGCTGTTTTGGAGAGAAGGTTCCATGGCCTGTGCTGGACTTTCAAATGGGCCCACAACTCACAAAGGATTAAGATCCAACCGAGTTCAACAATTCAGTACCGAGGACTTACTAGAATAGAATTATTTGTGTATGGGTCCATCTCCTTAAGGCAGTGGCCTTTACCTTCTTGCCTCTGGTCCCAGAGGGCCTAAACCTAGGCTCACCATATAATCGGCATCTAGAAAATGTGGCCATGTAGTTGGCTAGACAGCTGGATGGCTGGATGAATGAATAAATAAGAGAGCCAAACTTCTAACAAACCCCCTAGAGCTCTTTCTTTCCACTCCAGCCCTGAATTCTTGCCCAGAAACATGGACCCATCCTCTGGACGCACATCTGGTGATAGTTCCCTGAGTCTGGGGATTCAGCAGCAAAGTGAGCTATTCATCAGGCCCTTAAGATTCCTTAAAAGAAATCTCTCTCTCTCTCTCTCTCTCTCTCTCTCTCTCTCTCTCTATATATATATATATATATATATATATATATATATATATACATACCTGCCCCCCCTACACACAAATACATATACATATATTTATTTATAGATGTGGATATAGAGATACAGAAAGTGTCTTATTCTCTACAGCAAAACTTCTCGGGGACTGTGAGGATTAATTTTCGGTGTCAGCTTGATTAGGCTATGGTGCCCAGTTGTTTGGTCAAACACTACCCTAGGTGTTGTTGTGAAGGTATTTTTTGAAGATATGATTAACATCTACAATCAGTTGACTGTAAGTATAGCAGATTACCCTCCATAATGTGGTGGGCCTTATTCAATCAGCTGAAGGCCTTAAAAGCAAAGACTGAAGTTTCCCAAGGAAGAAGCAATTCTGCCTCAAGATTCAACCTAGAAATCCTGCCTGAGTTTCAAGTCTACCCTGCAGACTTTGGACTTAAGACTGCAATTCAACTCTTACTCTAATACCCAGCCTGCTGGCCTGGCTTACAGATTTCAGACTTACCAGTCCCATTGTGACTGTGATTCCTTAAAAGAAATTCTCCCCCTCCCTCTCCCTCCCTCTCTCTCTCTCTCTCTCTCTCTCTCTCTCTCTCTCTATATATATATATATATATGTATATATATATATATGTGTGTGTGTGTGTGTATATGTTATATATATACATATATATGCATACACATATATACATAGATGATATGTAGACATATATAGATGCATTTATAGATAAAGATATACAGATGTGGCTATAGATCTATACGCTTATTGATTCTATTCCTGTGGAGAACCCTGTATGGGGACTAAGGACTCTGCTGTCCCCAGGGCCATCTTCATGAGGCTTTTGCAGAAGGAAAACAGAGAATAGGGAAAGGGAGTTTCCAAAACCATGAATGTGATGAGTCAATGGTTGGGCCTTGGGAGTCAAGTCAGAAGGGCCACTCTCGGGAGACAGGCCGCACCTCTCTGTGTCCTCAGCCACGCTCAGGGAAAGTTCTGGGAAAGGTAGATTGCCACATGGCCAGTGACAGGTTTTCTGAGGAGAAGGACACTGATTTGCTGAACTCCCCTCCCCCATCTATCAGCGTCTGAATAAGTTATTGAGATGTTCCAGAGTCAGCATGTCAGGGAGGGCGAAAGGGGGGTCACAGGGGAAAGTGGGTAGGGACACCTTCAAGCTGGTTCTGCCCTGTTCCTGAGAATTGAGTGTTGCCATAGGCAAGGGGAGTGGGGGTCCATGCCTCCCAATGTATAATGTCTACCCAAGAACAACTAACATTTGTGGCTGCCTGATGTGGTCCAGACACAGGCTGACTTAATCTTGTCAAAAATCACTAGAAGGCTCTGACTGGTTTGGCTCAGTGAATAGAGCATTGGCCTGCGGACTGAAGGGTCCTGGGTTCGATTCCGGTTAAGGGCATGTGCCTGGGTTGCAGGCACATCCCCAGTGGGAGGTGTGCAGGAGGCAGCTGATCGATGTTTCTCTCTCATCAATGTTTCTAACTATCTATTCTCTCCCTTTCCACTCTGTAAGAAATCAATAAAATATATTAAAAAAAAAAACACTAGAAGGAAAGATGACCACACCCATTTTCTAGACAAGGAAACTTGGAGAAGTAAAGTGGCCAAGATGGAACACTCAGCTAACTGAAAGACCATGAACATTTCCCTCTGCTTTATCCTTTGTGCTCACGTTATGCTCTAAATAGAAGTCTGGTTGGTGTAATTCTGGCTCCACTGTTACCAGCTGTGTGAGCATGGACAGGTAACACACCATCTCCAAATCACAGTGGCCCCTGTCCACTGCAAGAATCAATTAAGAGAATGCTGCCTAGTATTTGGCAGGCACTCAGTCATCAGAGGCTATTTTCATTAACTTATAATTCACTGGGTCACAGATATGGATGCTTAGGTGAGTTGCTGACAGGTCTTTATGAGAACATACCCCATGGGCTAGACAATCCCAGCAGCAGAATTGTCCCCACCACACCCTGCAGCTCCCTGCCATCCTCAAGGGAGCAGGAGACACCAGCTCCATCAGGGAATTTTCTCCCCGGCGTGGAAGTGGGGGTGGGGGAGGTGAGGGGGTGGATGTGAAAATTAGAAAACAAAATCACTTCGTGAACTCATGAAACATGTGCCTGCTTGTGTCTCTGCGTGCCTCTCCTATTCCCACTTTGGGTCGTGCGCCTATTATTAACCACCACCCTCAGGGAGGAAACGTGCGCCTTATCCCAGGAACATATTGTGGGGGGAAGAGACTTCCTAATATAGTGTAACCAAGAAGTTTTTAAAAAGTCCCACCTCTCTGAAGTAGATCCTGGCTCAAAACCCATCTGGGGCTCCCCACGGCCTGAAAATGTGGTACACACTCCCAGACAGATATGAAAGTCCTTCATGACTAAGGCCCCAGTCGCCTTTCCACTTGGCTTCCAATTCTCCTGTCACAGGTAACCCAGCCCAAACAGGCCACCCAAGGTGAACCCCTCGACCTTTACCACACCGTGCCTGTGCTGTGGACGCCACTGCCTGAATGCCTTCCCCAATGCATCCTTGCCCATGGGCATCTATCCAGTCCTCAAAAGCTTCCTTTCCTGCAAGCCACTCTGGAGTCCCCGGTCCATAGGAACCTCTACTCAGCTGAAGCCCCAGAGCTCTTAGCTCATTTGTCACTCATTGTATTATATGACAAACTGTCACTTTCTTGTATGTTTCTCATCACTTCTTCCAGTCCTGCTCACCGCCACTTTCAGGTCAGATTCTCCAATAGCAACCATGGGCCATGCATGGAATTTATAAGCAACCCCTCTCCTATCAGAACCCCAGTGTTCTGACTGGCAGCCCTGAGGCTGGCTCTTCCATACTCAGTTCCCTTAACCTCCCATTCTCTTTCTCCCAACCCTTGAAGTTTTTGTTTTTTTTTAAAAAAATATGTTTTTTGTTAATTTTTTTAAAGACAGAGGAAGGTAGAGGGAGATAAAAACATTGATGAAAGAGACACATCAATCAACTGTCTCCTACACGTCCCCTACTGGGGATCGAGCCTGCAACCCGGGCATGTGCCCTGAACTGGTGACCTCCTGGTGCATGGGACACTGAGTCACATGGGCCGGGCTCAAACCCTGAAGCTTTTTCATGCTCCTGGATGTCTCATTAACCAGGCAGATACCTCCTTTTGGGCAGTGGCCAGGTCTTATTCATCTCTGTATCACCCAGTGCTATATAGATAGTAGGTTTGGGAAAATAAATATTAACCATGGAAGAAATTAGGAAAAAAACTAATAAATTAGTAAAAAAGGGAAAAGAAAAAATTGGATCATCAGCTTCTAAGGGCAGGGGCTCCATCTTACTCAGTTTTCTCTCTTCCCTTTAATGCTCTGGCTACAGCAGATGCTCAATAAAAGATATGGGTTGCCCCAAACTGAACTCTGCTCAGGTCTGGATGCTTAAAACAGAACATTAATCTTCGCAAGCACTCACACATTCCCCTCTCCACCCTCCCCCAGCCTTAGCAAAACGGGATTATATAAGTCAGCCAGAAGGTGAAGTCAAAAGACTATGTTGACAATGTTAAGTGCCACAGAAATGGATAATTTTAATGGATCTTGTATTTCTACAGAATTAACATACTATCATTGAGGTAGAGGCCAAGAGTTTCACCACCGAATGAGAGTAAAGTTTAATTTGCCTCAGTGAGAAAGGCCCACAAGTCAATTCCCTTTCATCTCCTTCCCATGAAGTAAATGAAATTTTAGGGCCAATAGCAAAAGTACCTTGAAAAGGAGCATTTTATAACTTATTAATTTATACAACATCACTACAACAACAAACATTCTACATAAAACACTCTCATATAGATTAGCTCACTGAGTTTAAGTCAATCTCAAAGTTCACCATGAGTTAAGCAAACCATTATCATTCCCATTTACAGTTGAGGAAACAGAATCTTGGTCAGTTTTGTTCATCTTGCCCAAAGTCACTCACATAGCTGGTAAAGGCAGAGTCAGAATTAGAAATGAGGTATTTTTTGCCATTTCCCCTCCCCCATGGCCTTTGCGCAAAACCAGACCCACTTAAGGAACCAAGGGAAGAAGGAACAGGGGTAAATGCCTGCTTGGGGAAGGAATCTAAGTCTGCATCAGGTACCCAGAGGCCTCTGTGTATCTCCAAAGAGGCGATTCCACAGTGTCTTTTAAATGCCACTAAAACAGGAAAGTGCCTGAGAACTAAAGGTGTTCAGGCTCTGCCCCTGAACTGTGAAGGACAGTGCTTTTGGGGCTCAGTTTAGGAAGTGGATGCTTCTGTGGACTTAATGGCAGCCGCACAGCCCCACCAAGGCCCCTTTCACTCTGAGGGACTCCAGGGTACCTAAGCCTGGGGAGATTATGTTAAAAGCTTCCTTCGCAAGACCTCCCCTTCCCTTGTTTTCTGGAAACCAAACATTCCTCTTTCAGACCCATCCCAACACAGAGCCAGAACTTCTGTTGCAATGCCCAGCTCAGCGGTGATGGGAGAGACCTTGTGTGGAGTACCTTCTCTTGGAAGACTGAGACTTTCATTCTTTCATCAGGTATTTGCTAATATCTGATATCTTGACCTCCATAACAGGCAATGTAAAGCTTTTGTGTTGGTAGAGAGATAGCAAATTAAGTAGTAAACAAAAGACTCAGGGAGCTACCATTGAAAGTGACTTTGGTCAAGGTCAGGGATAGGTAGACTGGAGGATTTGTCTATGTTTAGGGGTGAGGGGTAGTCAAGGAGAACTTCTCAGAGGAGGTGGCTCTTGAATGAAGACTTGGATAACTAGAAGATCCCAACCATGCAAAGACATGGAGGCAGAGCACTTGCAACAGCAAGAGAGCAAAGCCTTGAGGCAGGGAGAAGTTGGCTTTTTCCAGTTATAGTCAGAAGGCCAGTGTGTCTGAGGTGGGCTTAGCAGGGGAGAGAGGGAGATGAAATCATGAGTTGGCAGGGCAGGTAAAGTAGCCTGTGTGGGCCTCAGCAAAAGGTTTGGTTTTCATCCTGAGTGTTCTGGGAAGCCATGGAAAGGTGTGACTAATTTATAATTTTTAAAGATCTCTCCAGCTGCCTTGCAGGGAATGGATGGCAGAAGGGCAAGCAAGGGGGCTGAGTAGAACCTGCTGAGTAAGAGATGAACATGGTTTAGGCTACAATGGTAAAAATGGAAATAAAGGAAGGTGGAGAGATTTGGATAATGTGTGTTGGAAAATGTTTAATGAGAGGCTCTCACTGGGGAAAACAACAACAACAACAAAACAACAACAACAAAAAAACCTGTTTGCCAGTTTCCCTGGTGTAAATACTCCCACCCTGGCTGATTTCAGTGTGACACCAACTAAGGCAGAAGTAGGAAGAGCTGTGCACAGTCAACTCTCGTGATTTGGGGAGGCAACGCTGACTCCAGCACACACCAGGTTCAGGGGTAAACTTAACAGGACTGGCGAATGGGCTGAGGGAACTGGAGGAATGAAGGGTGACTTCTAGAATTTGGACTCCAGTGACTGGAATAATGAAGAAGGCACTTCCTGAATCACTGGCCCCTGTCCACCAGAGTTCCTGAAAACGAGGAGGCTATGGGGGAAGGGGACACCCACCAGACCCTGGGCTCCCTGAGAGCTGGCCCCGGCACAGACGGCACTTAATAAAGGACAAATGCAAGAATGAGTGACTTCAGCTTCTTAACCTACAAAATGGAATGGCAGCACTCCCAATGTTAACTGCGCGAATCAAATGGAAAGTAATATCACAGCTACCAGAATTGAGCACTAAGGGTCCCACAGGCACATCATGACCCTCACGTCAACCCTGTGACATTTGGCTGCCCCATTTAACAGATGAGAAAATGAAGCTCAGAGCCAGTAAGTCGTGTGTACAAACCCACTGAGCTAATATGTGGCAGAGCCGGGGTTCAAACAGCCAGAGGCAGTTGGACTGGCATTCCTAGCGGCTGAGCCCACCCAGCCAAGGGCCGGTCAGCTTCACTTTCTCGCCAGGAGCGGCAGAAACAACACAGGGCGTCGAGGACACGTCATCCACCCCAGCTTTGCCAAGTGTTGCAGGCAAAACATGAATAAAGTAAAATTCAAGCAAGAGTTGGGAACCAGATCTCTCCCTCTCCTGCCCAGGAAGGATGAGCAAAGAGGCCAGCCCAGAGCAAAAAGAGCATTGGCTTGAACTGCTTAGGATGCATGATTCAGAGCGGGTGAAAGAGTAGGGACGGAGGACTGGCTGCCCCGTTGGAAAAAAGCCCTAATTGTGCTCAGCACAATGGCCAATGTGTTCCCCTGGTGGAGACAGACTGACCTGTCCCTGATTGATAAGTGGGGTTTTTTACCCCATTGCATGGCCAACATTTTTTTCCCAGGATGATAGAGATCTAGGAACCCAGGCCTTGGGGTCTCAGGCAGCTAGACATCACTCTTAGTACTCATGGACTGTGAGCAAGTAACTCATGTAAGCTCCCTGCACCTCCACTTTCTCATCTGTAAAATGGGAGCACACCAGAGTCTCACCACAGGAAGGGGTAGGAGGAGAACTGGGGCGCAAACTGCATCAAAAGGCATTCCCGGTGCACCCACTCTCTAGGACACACTGAGCAAGTAGCCCGGGAAGGAGGAAAAGAATCCCATAGATTCCCTTCTAAGTGTTATCCAAATGTAAGTAACACGTCAGTTCTCTCTCACCCAGAAAGGCTGTAAATTGTGCATGCTAAAGGAAGCTGATAGCCCTGGGAAATCACAGTGCTTCCTACCACTGGGCCGGGAAGCCTCATAGCCAGCCCTCCCCGCATTCAACCAACTGCAGGCGGGGCTACAGGCAGAAGCCAACGCAGAGTCACACAACGGTTCTGGTTCCAGCAGCCTCTACTACTCATGCTGAAAAGAGACATGTTCTGAAATCACTGTTGTCTGCATGGAGAAGCTTGTCAGGTTTGGGTGCTCACTGCACCACAGCAAAATCCAATCAGCCTGAGGAGAGATGATTTGCATTATAATAGGATGATTCCTTTAACAGTAATAGTTGCCATCTGCTAGGGGCTTACTCAGTGTCAGGCACAAATTGGATCCTCACACATGCCTATTTTATAATCGAAGAAATGAAATCAGATCAGAGAGGTTAAGCAACTCACCAGGATCAACACAGCAAACACCATATTTTTCTGTGTATAAGACACTATTTTTTCCCAAAATCTTTAGACTGAAAATTGAGGGGCGTCTTATACATGGAAGTCAGCCTAGTAGGGAGCCTCGGGAGCATAGCTGCCCATACCTTGTCACACAGGCTTCCTCCAGTCATGAGCCTTATTGTTATTGACGTCAGGTGATGCCCTAATTGGAGGTGAAGGTGGGGAGTGCACAGATGCAACAGGGACCTGAGCGTTATGAGCCCATAAAGTTATCAAAATATAAAAATATAAATACCAGTAAGTGATTATCTTACTCTGCAAAATTCAAACTGAATGTAATCAGCTATGCAAAAGAGCATGGAAACAGAGCTGCAGAGAGACAATTTGGACCTCCTCCCACTGAGTGTATGATCAGACAGTGGAGAAAACAGGAAGAACAACTCCTTAGATACCAAAAAAGAAGAAGGCCTTAAGAGGAAAACCAGCAAAATGTTTAAAATATTGGTTTCTTAATTTTGGTTTGGAAAAGTGGGGGGCGTCTTATACATGGGGGCATTTTATATATGGAAAATATGGTAAGCAGCAGAGCTGGGATGTGACCTAAGCGCCCGCCCCTCCTGCCCCATCACCACAACAAGCTGGCTTCTCCGGTGCTTGAGTGGTTTTTTCACAGGTTACAGGCTAGACTGCAAGGCTAGGGGCCCAGATTTTGACATACATGGCTAAGGGCACAAGTCAAATGTCTCCAGAGGCCAAAAAGCAGGTTTGGTCTCAGTTTCAAAGAGGCAGTGTGAAGTGATAGGACATGTGGCAATCTGTAGAAGAATTCTCTATCTTGGCTCTATGTGGCCAGGTGGAAACGAGGCCCAGGCAACATATCTTCATCTTTTTTTCAAAATAAGTTGAACAACCTGGACTTTCATGTGAAATGTCTAAAAACAAAACAAAGCAAGCAAACAAACAAAAAAAACCAAAAACAACCCAAAAAAAACCAAAACACACCTATAGGTCAACATTATTTAGGCTCACCAAAATCCACCTGGTGACCCATGGTGGCCATGGGGTAGCAGCCTGCAACCTCTGTTGTTGCTTTACAGTTTATAAGCACTATTCACTCCTATTGCCTCATTTTGCTTAGATATCTAATGTTGCTGTTCCCCCATTTCACAGATGGATAAATTGAGACTAATAGCTTAGAAATTATTGAATATTAGAGACCTTGAAGATGTGGTCTGTCTCTTGATGTCATCTCCTTTAGTATCCTACAACCTCAGCTTGCACACCTTTTCCAGGGCCAGGGACAGCAACCCCAGTCACTTTAAAACAGTCCTAACCTTGGGAGAGTTACTGGAGGAATGCTCCAGTCCCCTCCACATGACAGGCTTTGCCAACCACCAACAGTGAGTATGGACGAGGAATAAAGCAACATTTTCACTGAACACTTCCAGGGCAGTAAGCTCAGTGTTTAGTACTTAGCACATATGTTTCCATGGCACCCTTAAACGAGCACAGCACAGTAGGCTTCCTATCACCATGTGTCACTAAGGTGCAAGGAGGCTGAATGCCATCCACACAGTCACAGTTTGTATATAAAGCAGAGCGGATTCAAAAATGAGGTCTGCCTGATTCCATGGCCACCTTTCCCTCCACACATCCATATACCCTCTATCTATCCATTCATACATCCATACATCCATACATCTACACACCCATCCATCCATCCACACCCATCCATCCATCCATCCACACCCATCCATCCATCCACACCCATCCATCTATCCAACCAGGTATCCATCTATCTATCCAATCATATATACATATATCCACCTATCCATCCATACATCCATATACCCATCCATCCATCTATCCATCCTTCTATCCAACCACCTACCCAGCCACCCACCCATCTATCCACCCAACCATCCATTTACCCTTCCTTCCATCCATCCTTCCAACCATCCATCCATCCATACACCCATCCATCCAACAAATATTTTTTGAGAACTTACTATGTATCAGGTATTGCTCTGGATGTAGAAGAATACAACTTTCCACTCTACCACACCATTTCCTGTCACCATTTTTTTATTTGTTTTTAGGCTAAGACACCTAAACATTTTCATCTGATATTTATGTGGTCAGTTTTTAGGACCTGCTCCTTCCCTAACTTGCTGGGATGAATAGATGTCAACACCCTTATTATAGTTATTGCCCAAACTGGAAGGCAATCTTTGAACAGAGCCTGGTCAGACATGTGGCTGGGAGTGTCCCCTTCCTGACTTGGGCTCTTTCCTTTTATTGAGGGAGCCTTTTCTCATATCAACATTTCTGGTGGCTTTCCCACAAGTGATGTTTCAACCAAAACCATGAGAATTATTTTCACAGCTACTGCCACTAAACCACGTCTGGTCTTGGGATATTGAGTTTAAAGACCCAAGAAAATTGGAACTACACCTAACAGCCCTTGAGCCAATTCAATGTGCTCAGCATCTTATAAACACTCTAAAATTCATATTACTATATCCATTTTCCAGCAAGAAAAGTGAGGCTCAGCTTGGTTAAGTGACTTGCCTATGATTATTCAGTAAATCATGGAGCTGGGATATGAGCCCATGGCTGTCTGACTCCAGGGTTTATATTTTCCCCTATGAGTTTCACATTTATACCTGTTAAATTTTTTCTCCTTTGAGCAGGACTATTGCTTTGGACTATTGTCTTTGATCCAATATCCTGATGACACTTTCCGCCTTTCTTAGCACAAAAAAATGATCTAAGTCAGCTATAGATTCCGAGCATATCAATGCTGAGCACGGTAAACACCATTGACTACCTAACTGGGCTTGTGGCATAAAGTAAACCAAATGACAGCCCTAACAAAAACAAGCACCAGAACCAATGAGCAGATCCCAGATGCCTTCCAAGAAACGAACTGCTGCTAACCAGGAGAATGCCTTGAAGTGTCACATACAGTCCAGTAGGACTCAGCTGGACCTCAATGTGGTCCTACCTGGAGGTCATCAACAATGTCTCTGAACGTGACTGTCCTGGGTTGGGGCTGACTCCCCTGACCTAGGCCAGGTGCCAGGGGATGCCTACACATCCACAGTGTGAGACACAGAAGGGTAACTATCATGACGGCCTCCAACCTGGAATCCCAGCGTCCAGGCTCCCCTTCCTGGCCCACTTTCCCTCTGTGCCCTCGGTACTTTCTAACACAGGGCCCTGCTGTAAATCTTTCCCTGGCTGCCCATCCTTCAGGGTAAAATTCCACCCTCACTTTATGCTGATCCGAGGCCCCTGAGGAGGTAACTCTGCATGTCTCCAAACATCCCTAGGAAACTACTCTACCCTATAGCTTAGTATTTTCCAAGGTAGGTTCCAAAAAGGTCTACTCTTAAAAGATGATCAAGCCCAGCCAGTGTTGCTCAGTTGGTTGAGCATGGACCTATAAACCAGGAGGTCACAGTTAGATTCCCAGTAGGGGGCATACAGGAGGTAGCCAATCAATGATTCTTTCTCATTGATGTGTCTGTCTCTCACTCTCTCTTCCTCTCTGAAATCAATAAAAAAATATATTAAAAAAACAAACAAAAAGTGATCTAACTGTTCTGACAAGTCGGTATGTCTACAAAATACTGAAAAGGATTTTATGATCTTGAAGAATCACAACAAACATTAGCATGTTGCATATGGCTAAAAAGTCCTGTTATGAAAAGATCTAGTAGTAAACTTGAGGCCTGAATTTCTTATTTGGTGACAGAACCCCTTATCTGAATGACACTCATTAAAGTCCCCAGGGAAAGACTTTTTGATTAGTTGGTGATGTCACTAACTTTCCACTGTGTCTTTTATGCCTTTAGGGGACGGCATTATGCTGTAGCCTCTGACAAATACCTTATTCTTTCACCACCTACAAAGCTCTTGTTCATACTTCAAAGCCTGGTTCAACTTACAACTCCTCTGAAAAATATTCCTGTAAACTCCAGCCTTGATGTTGTTCTTGCCTTGATAATAGCACTTATCGTAGAACTTGTCACAAGTCTGTCCCTCCCCAAGGACAGAAACCAGGCCTGATTCTTCTCTAGAAACACCATTGTCTGGCACAGGTCTTGAGCAGTGGTCTGCACTCATTCTGTGATGGAATGTGAGTCCACGAATGAATGAGAAAGTGAATGAGTCCATATTCACGATGGGGATGCAGTTTGGCCTGGCCCAGCTGCAGAACCCTGCCAGGAATCTGGCCTCCAGGACTGAGGGGAGCCCTCTCCTTAGCAAGGCAACATGATCTCAAGGCAATGGCAGCCACTGTCAAAGAGAGTCAACAGTTCACTTCAGGAAGATTTCAAATAGATGCCATCTTGCTTCATCACTGGTGTTGCTAGGAAACAGCTAGTTTGCTATAAGCCTGGTTGATTAGCATGGTGATGAAGACACACACTAAGAAATGGCTGTGTCTTCTCATTCTGCCCAAACCAGCCATCAGCACATTTGCCTCAATTTCTTATTCAGCTTAGGTGGAAAGGCAAAGTTTAGAGGATTGAAGACCCGCAAATGCTTCTCAAAGGACCCGGAGCAGAGCTTCTGAGACATGGCAGTGACTTCGCAAGCACCGAGGCTACCCAGGGACATACTTAATTCCACCGTAGTCTTTCATTTCAAGCCCTGTGCATCTTGGCCTGAGAGTAGCCTGGAGGTGACACCGTCTGGGAAAGATGGTGCTCATGAGAAGGAGCTCTAGATGCCTGCAACTCCCTCCCCTGACTGTCAATGATAAAATCCCAGGCATTGGAGTGACTCATTCTACCTGGAAGAGTGGGAGGGGCTTCCTAAGGCTTTCAAAGAGTAAGCAGGAATCACTAGACTATTATGGGATCAGGTCTTACAGACAGCAGATTGCAGGCTCCCTTTCCAGGGAGCTGTCTTAGGGGCCACTTCCTCCAAGAAGCCCTCTTTGCTGACTCCCCGTGTAAACTCCTAGAGCAGTGTGTTAGGCTCCACCATGGGGATTATCACCGGTTTATAGATGGGGAACCTGCATCTCCGAGTGGTCACACTGAAAGTAATTAACAGGCCAGGACCTGAAACCAAGTCTGAGTAATATATGTCCTATGATATTAGCTAAATCTTAATGAAATAGGAAACAAACCCATGTAACTTTTAATTTTTGGAGATTTTCCCCTCCAATATGGAATTGTCTTGAGGGGTGGGAGGGAAGCATGGTTTGGTCCACAAAGCCCCACAGTGTAGTCATGGAATCTGGTTCCAGACCCTGCTCTGCCACTAACTAGCTATGTTGTTTTGAGCAAATCTCTGCCCTACTCTGGGCCTCTAGCTTCTGATCTGTTAAACAGGGATAATGAGAGCCATCCTGTACTCTTACTTCCCTGGGGATTGGATGACACATGGGAAGATAACTTTAAAAAGCATAACACAATATGCAATACTCAGCACACAGTATGTACTCAGAAAGAATTGGCTGATTGAAGGCTTGTTAGCTATTATTGCAATGCACTGAGGACCCTAGAGAGTCAGGATTGGGTTCCCACTTGGTTTCTACCACTTTGAGCAAATTACTTAATCTCTCTAAGCCTCATTACTTCCATCTGTAAAATGGGGATTATAATGCCCTTGATAATATTGCTATAAAGATGCAATAGGTTAAGGTATGTGAAGATCCAGGTCCAATAGGCATGCAATATGTTTGAGTTTCTCTGCACCCTTCTACCCTCACTCTCAAACCATTGGGAGGCAGAATCAGCCTGCCAGCTGCCTGTCACTCCTGCTGGCCAGCTGCCCGGGAGGCCCCCAGCTGCTGGGATTGGCCAGTACGCATGGTGGCACTTACTCAATCATGCCCAGCAGGATGAGACAAACTGTAATTTCCAAAGCTGAGGCCTAGCCCCACTCAGGGACACAGCATGGAGCCACTTTGAAAAATCCACATTCAAGGCACAGTCTCTCTGGGCCCCAGGGAAACACAATAGCTAAGGGAACAAAGAGGTTACCCAGCTAATCGTTTCCCGATTAAAGCAACTGGCTTAAAGCCAGCCAAAGCTTAAGTTCTATCAATAGTCTACAGTGATTCTCACACCTCACATCTGCACAGCACCTTACGAATTACCAAAGGCCTCTCTGCTAACAGGATCCGTTCAATAAGTCCTTGCAGTGCACAGGGAATCAACATGCTAGGCATTTTCTTAAAAAATCTCATTTGATTGGCCAGGGCAGCCTGAGGGGACCAGGTGTGTACCAGATGTGTTATGGTGACTGCGCACCACTACCACCACGCACAGCCAGCTGTGGTGTGTACCATGTGACCTGCCATGTTTTATGTCATGTGATCATGTCATTATGATCACAGCCAAATGGACAGGGTGGGCACCTGTCACATGGAGAGTCCAACCCTTCAGTCACCTAGAGTTTGCCTTCCTTTGAGAACTGGGAACTGGATTTGGGGAACAGAGACTATGTAGTAAGCAGAAGAAAGAAAAATCAAAAGAATTTACTAAGAATTGTCAGGTTATCGAGAAGGGCGGGATGGCCAGTATGGGCCTTTGCAAGTCAAAGCTTTGTGGGACTACAATCTACAAAAAAGCAAAGGAAATGGGTGAGCAGAGAGGAAAACAGAGCAGAGATGCAGAGAGAAATAGGGCCACTAAGAGAGAGACCACATGGACTCCTTAGCACCTGCCAGCTTCCCATTTTTGAGATCTTGCTGCATTGGGGTTCTTATTTTTGAACTCCCCAAAAGGTCCCTGCCACCCTTTCCCTGAGTTAGCTCGAGTGGGTTTCTCTTTCTTAGAATTAATGACCCTGAGCAGGACAGTACAAGGTAGGTACTGTTATCCTCACTCTGCAGACCATGAACCAGGGGCACAGAGTGGTCCTGACACTTGTTGGCTTCTCACAGCTAGATCAGTATCTATCCCAAGTCAAGGCCAGACAGGTTCTCAGGACTCAAGTTCTATCTTCTTTCCGCTGGACCTCCACTTTTCAGACTGTAAGAAGCCGTGTGACTGTGCACTGAGCCTCAGAGGAAAGAAGATACTAGACAGACAGATATTGTGACGATCTGTTTATCGTCTGTCCCTTCCACTAGAATGTAAGTGCTGAGAGGGTGGGGATGGAGTCATCTTATTTATTGCTGTCTCCCCACAGCCTAGAAGAGGACTTGCTGCAGAATAGATGCTTTAAATTGTCAAAGGAATGGCTGAACCAATTAATCAGTCCCAGGACTTTCCGGCCACAATGAGAAGTAGGGGGGTTTGCATATCCTCACCCAAAGACAGCAATGAGTGCTGCTTCATTTTGGATTCCAGATTCTGCTGGGGAAAATTTTCACTTCCTTCTCCCTTGGGAATTGTTTGTGAAAAGCAGCTGCCATTAGTTTGGGTTCAACTGCAGGGCAGGTCTTGGAGTAAGGGATAGCGAACGACCTTTGGACCCTTGGGGTGGACTGGGCCCTGACAGCCACCCAGACAGCAGAGGCAAGAATTCCCACCATAGCATCTCCAACGAGTGAGCTCTGCCTCTGCCCAAGTTGCCATGTCAGAGAGCAAAGGATCAAGGTCATCCCTAAGACCACAAGGCCACCCTGGCTGGTGAGATGTCGACTTTAAAGTAATTGTAACTTTTTTCCCCTTGGCCCTGGCGCCAGGCCTCAGGGTCTCACACAAGCACTCTAAGCTATCCTAAGTCAAGTATGGAATGAAAGTTGTTCTGGAATGGGTCTAGGGAGGCATGAATTCCAAAGCTGCTGGGTGACCTGGAACCAGTCACTTGATGTCCCTAGAACCAAAAGGTCTGAAGTCTCTGGTCAGACCTGGGCTCTCCTCTCAGCTGAAACTGGGGCAAGTAGCTTTAGCAGAATCTCAGTTTCCTCAGATCTGAGAAAAGAAGAATACCATCCAGCAGAGAGTAACCTGCTCAGAGCATTCCAATGAGCTGTTGCTTTAAGGCTGGCCCAGAAGTCAGGGTACTCTGCTGAGAGACTCCGTTTGCTTTGCGGCCCCAGGCTCTGGGCTGAGCATTGAGGTGGGAGATGAAGGCGCCTGCCTTGTAACCCTTTTCCAATCTCAGACACAACACAGTTGCAAAGCTGGGCTTGTGGTGCTGGGAGGATCCATGGCAGCCTGGTTGTCCCCAGACTCCAACTCCAGGGTCAGGAGAAAGGCAGAAGGCCAAGCAGGAGGGAGTTGAACGGGGCCATCTCATTCCACCACCCAGCGGAGAAAAGCCTCAACGGGCACGTGAAGATGTGAGTACCACTCACCAGCTGGGTAACCCAGGACAAATCAACTGGCCTTCTCTGAGCTTCAGTTTCCTTCTCTACAGACCAGGCTAGGACACCTGCCGGGACATTCCATCACCATAAAGGTCAACATGGCAACCGTTAGAAAAGTCTTGGTCAACTGAAAAGTCTTCTCCCTTTAAAAGTATCTTGTCACAGTGTGGAAGCAGCTCTGCAGACTCCTCACCTGGTGCCAAGTTCAAGGGCTCCTGCGTACAGTTCCCCTTTTCATATGCCTCTCTCCCTGGGGTCTACTGTACAACTAACTATGGAATCCTTCTCACCACCCTGAGAAATGGACATTATTATTCCCATTTTACAGATGAAGAAGCTGAGATCTGGGGAGACTGAGCAAACTGCTGGGTCACACGTTTGCTGAGTGACAATATAACCCCTGGAACAGAGTGGTGGGGGTTGGGGAGAGAAGTGAAAGAGTAAGAGAAAAACAAAAAAATTAAGGAAAGCCAACATTTAAAAAGGAAGATAGGGGAGCAGAAGAAGGAAGGAGAGAGGGAGGAAGAGGATGGGGAAGAAAAAGCAAAGAAGAAGAATAAATCGCTCTCCATACTTGAAGCCTGAGTGACACAGAGGGGAAGATGGCAAGCTGCTCCCATGGTTAGGTGTGGCATTTGAGGTGACCCCCATGCCTAACTCTTACCCCACTCCCACCGCCCCCCACCCCAGGCCTGAGGAATTGACA